>NW_010555635.1:0-28364 GCF_000687285.1 Phaethon lepturus
CTCGCGGTGATGCTCGAGCGAAGGGGATGCGTGTGCATCCGCCATCCTTGTTTGTTTAAATGTCGGCGCGGTGCCTCGAATAGCAACCCCAGCCGGCTGGAAGGCTGTCCTGTGCGGGGAGAGCGTTCCCGTCCGACTGGTACCCGTGCCTTCCTCGCTCGCTGAGTCAGGGCCCTTCGGAGCACGCGCCTCTGCCGAAACAGCCAGAGCCTGTTGCTGGGGCACAAGGAGCATGCTCCCATCCGAACCTGGCGCTGCTTGCAGATGCTCGGGGAGAGGGCAGCCCTACGGGGCAGAGCTCCGTGTTTGTCCTTCTGCTGGGCTCTGGCTGGAGCTCATGGTGACGGTGCGAAGTGCGGAGGCGGCAGTAGCAAAGCTCGGCCGACACGCTGCCTGCTGGTCTGCCACAGGTAGAGACTTCCCATCTAAGCACAGCTCAGCGCTGTTAGAAAGTAGACGGTGAATTCTGGCTGCTGTTCAAGTTTAATGTTTCCTTTCTTGGCCTTGAAGGCAGATGGAGCCCAGGGTAGCATTTACACAGAGCAGGAGGTATTTATAATGATTCTTTCAGGTCGGTAATGTTCAAATCCTATTTTTCTGTTCTTCTTGTTTTGTTTTCCATAAATCGTGCACTGTAAAGTTGGAACAGCTGCGGCTTTTCACCCATGTGCTTGCCTCCCCTCCACCCCCCGTTAGGAGTAAGTGAAGGATGGGTTGCATGTGAATCACCTCTATGCCTATTTTGCTTCTCCTGTCCCTGCAGTGAAAGACAGAGAAGGACCCTGTCCTGACAGGCAAAAAGGGTGTGTGTCTCAATTGTTTGAGGTCAACTGAGTTAGCTGAACACAATTAAAGAAAGAAAAAAAACAAACACTCTCTTGATGCTCCTTAAGGTACAGCCTGCTGTGTCCGAAGCCATATTTGTGGCTGCGTGAGACCAGTTAATGCATTAACCTGCATCTTAATGAACATGAAGATAGATTTTTAGTAATGTTAATCTGACTCAACCGAGCTACTATGGTTGTAGTCATGAGTGAACCTGTCTGGCCGACATGGACAAGCTTGTTGAAGGCTTTACTTAGCAGGACAGCACCAGTCAGTGTTTCTAATGGTCTAATTAAGACGATTTGCACTTTTTTTTTTTTTTTTTTGCCAAAGGTGAGTGCCCTATGAAAGGTGAGTGAAGGCTGTAGAAAAATGTTTATATTGTGATGTGGAAACCTACAGATCTCACCCAGGAATTGCTTTGTTGTACCTTTGTGCAGCTCTCATCACCTCGGCGCAGTTCTCAGCGGGGTGTGTTGTGCCTGGCACTCCTTCACAGCACACCTGGATGCTCTGTTATGCACAAGTCAAACGGTAGCACAATTTCATAGGGCCTCACAATCCTCTGCTGAGTAGCCTTACAGATAAGCTGGGCAGCTGGACTTCTGTCAGTTTGTTCTCAATGATGTAGGTGTCTGCTAGCTGGTGTAGGAAGATTATACAGCACTGAAGTATCCAAGCGATGCCTCATTCTCCCCTCTGCTTTGAACATCACACTTGCAACAGGCCACCAGAGCGAGCACCTTGTGAGAGGGTGTTAAAATTGATAAAACCTGAAGCCCTAAACATCTAGCTTTTTTTCTTGTTTGTTGTAGGTAAAAAGGCATGTTTGGTGGTGGGGTTTTTGTGAGCAGAGGAAAAAGTCTCCAAGAGAGGAAGCCACTAAGAAGTTACTGTTAAGCCAGGTGTGCATCATCTGTTTTTTTAAAGCAGTCAGGTTGTCCATGGCTCTACGAAAACGAAATTGTTTTAAAAGGAGAGGGGTATATAGCTACTTGGGTCCTTAGACAAGGGGTCTGAAATGCTGAATAACCGCAATTTTCACTAACTTCACAAGGAACGCTTCTGGAAATGGCTCTTGATGCCTTGGGTACAAAGCACTATAAGTGCAGGTAAACAGTTCTGTAAAATATTTTGGCACACTGAGAAAACTTCTGTGAGTGCTACTTGCAAGCTGAACACTTGACTTTTCGTGGATAAGATCAGTTTAAATAGGTGCGTTTTTCTTCCTTCTGTGTGTATGAGAGAGGGGAGCAGGAGGGCAAGTAAAAAAATCAGAGGAAAAGACCTCATTGCTGACTTGGGAGACTTGTTTGACCTTCTGAGCCCCGTGCACTTGTCTGTGGTTTCCAGCCAAAGGCTCTCACTTTGAGAGCGCCTTGCTTCTCGTGCTGAACTATTTTTTGACGCACTGAATGAATGCAATATGTTAACACTCCTGTAAGCCCCAGAATTGCTTGGCTGCCCCTTGCCCTGCCTGCCTCGCGCTGGCTGAAAAGGTACCATTGTTTGTTCTGCAAACAGTGGGTGATGGTTGTTTCCAAGGTGACTATGGTGCTGTTGCTGCCTTCTAGTACAAAAAAAAAAAAAAAAAAAAAAAAAAAATTGGCTTTAAACACCTGAGAGCATCCCACTGTCACCAGAGATGGTGGGAGGGAGGGAAGAGCTGCTTGTTAGAGCTCTGTGGGCTCGATATTAGAATACAGATGGAGAAAATGCCAGTAAGCCAGGAAGGGGCGATGCATACATTTGGTTTATGCTACAAAGCATTCTTCCTAAACAGTGCATAGGTACAGCTATTGAAACAGGTGATTATTTCTAAGGATGTGTCTTTGATGAGAAGAAATTATAGTCAATTTAAGGTCTCTCAATCATGCTGATCAACTAGTAGTTGTAGTTTGAATTTACAGTAGTAATATTCTGCTTTTTCACTTAATTAAGAGGATGTTTTGAAGAGTGTGTACGGACTTCCTACAAGCAAAGCTAGAAGGCAACACTCAGCAGTTCTGCTAGACTTGTAGGTTTTCAGATGGTTTTGAGAAACAGTTATCTGGGGATAAAGTATGCATCCCCCAGAAAGACAACCCCAATAGTCAGTTCTTTCATTGCATTTTTGTATTCTTGAAAGGCCTGTGGTACTCAGAACAGTGCCTTATTTTGAAGTGTCTTGGTGGATGGATTGGAAGCATTTTTTCAGCCCTTTCTCTCTGCTGCCTGCCTGGCTATTGATGCAGCTGTTTAGGTGTGGGGGGAGTATAATGAGAAAAAGAAACCAGCACTTTTTTTAATTGGTCATGGATGCTGCTAGCAGAACTTTGCCTCCCCCCGCATCAGGTTTAGTACAGTTCATACGCAGGTTTCAGTAAACATTAACCACTTTTATCAGGACTCGCAGCATGCTGAATGGTTAGCAAAGAGCATGTACTGAGGGAGACAGAGAAAATGAACAAGTCCAAGGTCAAAAGGATGGTAGGTTTTTCTTTATTAAAATAAAGGGTGGAGAAGGTTGAGAACACTTTGTGGAAAAAGTAGGCCCCTGTGAAAAACATAGTTCTTGTCCTTAAGCTTTCATCCAGGTGAGAGTATGATGCAAGGAGGATGTGGATCTTTAATTTTTCTTCTGCTGTAGTGACATGACCAGAACACATCAGACCTCCTCACGCTCTTGCTGACGGACAGCGTGAACTCCTCATGACTCAGGTCAATCCAGAGCAGAGTATGATCTTTGCTATCGCTTGTCGCATCTTTACAGGGGCCTGCTCCTACCCAGCATTCACAAAGCTCCCACCGACTTCAGCAGTGGACAGCCAAGCGCAGGCAGCAAGAGATCACAGTTTCCTCCCCTCCCTGCCTGCATGAAGCAAAGGTACAAGGCCATCTTGGTTAGGAAAGGTGGTTAATGAGCTGTGGTTTAGCAGTTTGCCTCACCTTTCTTACTCTTGGGTGACTTGGATGTTTCTTTATTGCTTTTGAGGGGTGCAGTGCTGCTAATTTTGCTGCAAAATCACTTGCTGTAGTAATTAAAAAATAGTTGATCAGCTTAGCAATGAAAACGAAGTAAATTGCAGGTAAATTAATGAAATGATTTTAAGTTGAGGGGTGGAAAAAAAAAAGCATTTTGAAAAGAGTGTGTGACCTGCCCTAATAAAATTTGTTGAAGCATCTGATGCCAGAGTTCAAACTGTAAGTTATTTTTAATTGTGCAAAGCAGCGTATCCTGTCCCTCCTAGCTCCATTCAAATAATGCTTTGCAAAAGAAAGAAGCAGTGGCGTTCACCTGCATGTTTCCTAGAAAACAGCATCATTGAAAGGTTGTACCTCATTGGAAAAACACAGATTTACTTAAGTGATACATCAAACACAGAAGAAATCCAAACCTTCTGTGGCTGATCTGACAGTAGTTTGAGAAACACCCTCTGCTGCATGCCCCTCAAATAAGAAACGTGTGCACACAGTTAAGAATCTCATCTTTGTGGTGACACAGATGATTCAGTGCAGGAAATGAGAGGAATCTCATTCAGCAGTTAAGCATTTGTGGGGCGGGGGTGTGAGGAGGTCACAGTGTTCAACCACCTGGTTAAGAAACCTTTGGGCTCCTTTCCGTACTGCATTTTATACTGATTTAAATGAGGGCTGATACTTGAAGCATCAGTGCGAGAGGTGAATCCCATCCTGTTCTTTCCACCTGGATCAGCTGGGAGATGAGAGAGAGACGAGAAGGGACTTTGTTGTTGGTTTTAAATTTTAACTGCAGGCATTAGCCATCCAACTCAAAGCCGTCCCTTGTCTTGGGATGTGCAAGGGCTCAGCTCTCAGGTCCCACTGAAGCTGAGCTGTGGCGTGGCCAGGCTGGTGCATGGAGGAGGGCCACCACCCAGGCTGCAGCGGTAGCCCATTTTCCTCCTGCTGTGGCTGCACGGTCCTGGGGGGTGGCAGGGAGAGAGGAGCTTTAGATACAGGCTTGCAATTACAGCCTCTTGGAAGATGCTGTAGTTCATCTAAATGTAAAATATGGACTGTGGTTTTGGTCTTAAATATTTGTGGGATTTTACCAAACCACTACAAACAAACAAAGTAAACAGCCGCGAAAAGTGACACGTTTCAGGCAGGATCTATTTTTTATTTTTCTTTTGCAAGGTAATGTGGAGACTTGTATTCTGTGACTCAGTGTTCAAAAGACAGACATTTCTCAAATTGAGAACTTCTTTGTTCGTCTGTTATTTACAAACTTCCCAAAGAGCTTTATTTTAAAGTTTTTTCAGGAAGCTGGGATGTAATTTTCTTTTTAACTCTTGTTGATGTTCTCCCACAGCTTCCCAGGTGTTTTTGCCTCCTTCCCCAAATTTAGAACAAATTAAAAAACAAACAAACAATACTTCCTTTCCTAATAAGTCGATAGCGTGTTGTATTAGAAGCCTTTGTAAAGTCTAATGGAGGGAAACAAGTTCATATGTGCTACTTGAATTCTAAAATACATTTACTTAGCACTAAGGAGAAGTTTAATGGGAGCATGTACAAAACATTACGTGTATGTGTAAATTTTTGCCTTGCCTGGAAACTGACTGAGGAATAAAGTCAGAAAGACAGTTTTTAGATTGCTTTGATGCCTGTGCAAAAGCATTTGCAGTATTGTATTTGCTGTAGGTCTCCAACTGATAACTGGCACTAATGAAGTGGCTTTACATACAGTTTTATTGAAATTATTTATGCAAACACAGTGCAAACTTTATTGCAATAGCAATCATTTACAGTGCACAGCTGGTAAACAAAAACATTACCATTCATTTTCCAGCGCCTCGATAGCATCTGCTCGGTTCTCGCCGCTGTAGCCGGCCGTGCGTGCTCCCAGCATTTATTCCTCAATCCCAGCAGACCCACAAGTTTTGTCTGCTTGTAGCACTGAGGTGCAGAAAAGGCTCTCTGTCTTGAAGAATGACTTACCCTGTTTTGCCTTTTTTTATTTTTTAAACCTCTGTGGAAAAATACTTGTGCTGTCAGTCGGTGAGACCACAGTCCTGTTTCCCTCTGAAATTGTTCTGTAAAAGGTTCTTGGAGGACTGTCAGGTGCACTATGGACAGGGAGAATTACACACGTCTCCTTTTTAGATACCCTTGCAAAGGCTTCAGTGCAAGACTACTCTCTTAAATCTCTAACACATGAAGTCTTTTGATAATACAGTGAAGGGACTCATTCTGTCAACCATTACACAAAATTTTGGTCCTCTCTCCTTCAGCTGGCCTCCCCCTGGCTGGGGAAGACAGTCTTATTACTCCCAAACTATCGTGATCAGGTTTGGCTCATAGAAAGTTTTTGTGGGGCAAGATGTGAGAGACTTCTGTGCTGTGTGAGTGCCAGGAGAAAAGGGGGTGGATGCTCCACCGCAGCCTTAGGGCAGCCAGGAGTGGTTGGGGAGACTTGTTTTTTATTTCCTATCAGCATGCAGATGGGCCTCAATTAATTTCTCCTCTTAGGAAACTTTGACTGGCTCTCCCACTGAACTTCAGTTACAGCTGTGGTTTGGGGAGGGGGGATGTTTAATTACTGAGCTCAGTAGACTGGAGCAGGTGACAGATATTCATTAATAAGCCACGCTGCTTAGCTGCCATGTAGGAGTGCTTTTGCATTGGCTTGTGGGGATATCTCACATATCTTAGGGGCAAGCAGGATTCGGTGTCAGCGACGCAGATGCCAGATGTGTTTGGGGCAGGCAGCGGTGCCCGGCATTTCAGCTTCAGGACGCAGAGCTCCCTAGGCCAAGGGCAGACTGTACGGCATGCTTCCATCCTGCTGCAGGACCTGGGCATCCACAGACCCATCTGGGCTCCCTGGCGTGGGGTGCTGACCAGATGGACCATCCAGATGGGCTACACGTGGGCCGGTGGCCACGAGCTGAGCATCCTTGGTGCAAGGTGGCAGGGGTCCTGGAGAGGTGGCCTAGCACACGCCGAAGTCACTGTCTCCCTCTGCCTGGCTTAAAAGCCTGGCTTGTTTCAGTCTTGCAGCTCTCGTGTAAGGTCTTACATTCAGAGCACTAATGACTTCCTCGTTGGGACCCAGACTCTTTAAATTTTTATTAAAGGGATTGTCTGTGCTGACATTTAGCTAGCACCAGATGTTGGCTTTTAGTTACCAGTGTGGAGGTGGCATAGCTAATAAAGGCAAGGGTAAGAAACTTGTGAGAAACTGCCTGTCACATGCGGCTTTGTGTACTGCAGCCTGCGTGATGTCTGTCGCTTCTTCATGGGCCAGTGTTCTACAAGAAAGCTTTTTTATTTCCTCCTCCTCCTTTTTCTTCTATAATCTTGACTAGCCAAGTGTTTTCCAAGCGCATGTCGTTTTCAGGTGGCCTTGCTCTTTTGTTAGAGGCTAGCTAATGCAGGGACAGAGCAAAGGTAACTCAGTGGCCAATGAGAGGTTTTTTCCCTTATATTTTGGGATTCCTTCTGTACATAACTTTCCTGTAGATTGCACTTCTTCCCCTCAATCTCTTTTGGCCATACTCTCCCTCAGAAAATGTCAGCAAGCGATTGTTTCCTTTGCAGAGCTGCGAGCCCCTAGACAGAGGCTTTTCCAGTTTTATGAATGCACCATTTGTTGCTGAGGGCACAACTGTTTGATATAACTGGCTGCATCCCACTCTGCTTGGGACCAGCATGCACTACAGCCAGGCTATGCATAAACCAGATTTTTGTATTAAATGGCACCATTTTGTCCGCAGCAGCAGTCTGTCTGTCTTTTGTGTGTGCGCGTGTGAGACTTGCAGTTTTCAGATGCAAAATATATAAAGAACAGCAGTTTTGCAGAAATACATGTTACTCAGTGAGCATACCATGCTATTTTAAGGTTTATTTTTCTTAGGGAGTTCCTGATGAGTGATATTTCTTCATTATTTTGTGTAGGCGGGCCAAGGCAAAAGCACATTTTAAAATATTTTATAAAATGGATGCATGGTATAACATTACAAAAATCATGTTTTACTGGGGACTTACTCAGTTATAACAACTGAAAATATACGTAGCACTTTGAAAGTGTATGTGCTCATTTGTGTTTTATTGTATGTCATCAACCCACTGTATCCCCCCCTTTTCTGGTTAAGTGCTGCAGGGCTGGAGACTGTATAGATGTAACTGCTTAAAGATGCTCAGTGCTTTACATTTTTAACTATGTCTAGGAAACGTCATCTGATGTCAAACCTGCTGCTCTTTCTCACTGCCTGTCCCGCTTACCCCCCTTCACACCGCACAATTCACTAGTTTGGGCCTAAATAGTGCGCATGCGGTGCGCCTGGCTCCAGGCTGCTGCCCTGGGTCCGGCGGCATGGGGGGTTGGCCCGAGGGGCTGTATGGCCATCGAGCGTGGCTCCCGTCCCAGTCGAGATGCAGTCTTCAATACGTTGCAGCACGGCTTTCTACGGCGCGCGCGCACATCTGCCACGCTTGGTTTACACTTGGAATAACGCAACACCGTCCTTCTGGCGGACTGGGGGGTGCGTGAGGAGGGGGCTAGTGGGTACCGCACTGTGCGCACGCCGTTTCTCTGTCGTTTCCCCCTTGGCCCTGAAAAGCAGCTTCTGGAAAACGCTGTCCCCATACTCACTTAAGTGAGCGCAGGCTGTGAAACGGGGAGGTTGCATGAGGCTCTGGTCCCAGCAACTGAATCACAGCTTAGGCTTTTAGTCCACGCTGCCTATCTAATTTGTCCCAATGCCAGGAGTTTCTCCTCAGAAGCACAGTGGGCCCTTTTTCCCATCTCTCCTCTCATACCTGTTGAGTCCCCTCCCGCCCCGCAGCAAATAAGAGCACCTCCAAAGCAACTCCACCAGCTTAGATATCGCCCACTCGTGCTTCAGTAAAAATACTTTCCGTGCTTCATCATCATTGTGATTAAGAAATGGGGAAAACTGGAAACACCTCTAATTTTCCCTCTTTAAAGAAGGCGGTACTGAGTGGAGAAGATGAGGATTCCCCACCTCACCCTCCTTCGGGTACCCAAACGAGTCTGAGCATCAGGCAGGCTTGCCTGAAATGTAATGATCCATCCACCAAAAAGAAATAATAAAGAAAAAGTACAGCTTTGCAGCCTTTCTGTGGAGGTTTCCACACACCCCCTCCCCGCCTCACCATATTCCTTCATATATTCATTGCCCACATAATGTTACCCCGGGGATGAGGGTGGGAGGGGAAAGCTTGTTCTCTTTCATGTGACTGCAGCACAGTTAATAATTGTACCAGACTTCAGGCGCTCGCGTGACCAACAGGATTGATCAGATTCGTAACCGGACAGAAGATTTTTCAGGCACATCTTCATGCCTCAGCATCCCAGCAGACTCGGAGAAGGAGCCAGATCTGCTTTCTCTGTGATTGCTCATTTGTTATGTTCTGGCTAGCATATAGCACGCAGAGACAAAAGCTGCCCTGGCCTGAAAAGCCCCCAAAGAAAAGCAGTATAGTAAATACATCTGTACAACGGTGTTCAAGTTACAGACTGCATGTGTCTCATGTGCTCTCACTTGCTCGCGCCATCTCCCCCTCCACCTTGCTGCCTTAAAAAAAGGGATGGCAAAGTAGATTCATAAAATGCATCAAGTGCTAAACTGTTGATATGATTTAAAAAAAAAAAAAGGAGTCTTTGCTTAAGCATATGTTTCCAACACTTTAATCTTTTATGGACTGCATACTTGCTGTGGGAGTGGAAGGGGATGTTGCAGGCTTACTTTCAGTGTACTTAGAAATCTTTCCCACAGCATGAAAACTCCCCAGAAAACATGTGAAACAACTGACTGGAAACCAGGAAGTTTCTGATGCCTAGCACTCAGTGCTCTGAGGGATTTGCTGTGCTCTGGAGGTCATGTAATAATCTTTCTTCTTTGTTGGCTTCTCCAAGTTTATTTTACACACAACGGAGGGGTATGTGTGTGTTGCTGAGCTTTTTGTGGTCCTCGTTTCTGTAGCATGTTTTTGCCCCGGGTTCTTCTGTTACTGCACTCCCGTGATTAATACATCTGCTGCTTAAAATGGCTACTGAACCACCACCACGTTCTTGCCACTGGTTACCAACTGCTTAACCCCTGTCAAAAACCACCCAGCAGAGTTTTGAGTTGATGCTTTTGTTGCTTAGCAGGTGTATTTCTGGTCTTCAGGCTATGCATTAACCATGTGAATACTGTACGCTCTGAAGACATAAATCGGCTGAGGTGATGAAGGTGCGTCCTGATGCTGTGATCACTGCTGCAGCCCCTGCACCGTGCTCTAGTTAGATTTGCGTGGCGTGCAGTCTTCTGGGTGTGTGGGCTTGGTGGTGGTGGGGGGTGTGTTCCTTCCCCCCCCCGCCTTGTTTCCCCACCCCCTTACCACTTTGCATAGTTTTGGGGTTTTTTTGAGGAGCTGCAGAAGTTGCTAACATAGAAAAGCAGCAACAAGGGCGGGAAGTTTGGCACTTGAGGGCTGGTGGTCCTGGCGAGTTGGTAAGGAAGAGCCAGTTCCCTAGAGTAAAGAAATTATGCGTCGTGTTTCAGTCTGTGATGAACTCGGGGTTTTGTTTTCTGCCCCCTCCTTTCCATGTGCCTATGTTTGTACTGGAGTGCGATGGAGCATGAAAGGAGTTGGAGGAGAGAAGGGGCTGCAGCTTGGCTCTGGCTGCCAAAAAAGAAAACCAACCCAAAACTCGACCAAAAGGAGAGTTAACCGGAACATACCACAAAACAGGTTAGGCAGGACGCTGAAGCCAGATACGAACCTTCTCCAGTGCTTTAAGGCATCTTCAGTACACCCTCCTGCCTCTACCCTTTCAGGATTTCCCCCCCGCCTCCCCGTTATGAAATACTCCTATGCCGACCGGGTTTGAACGTGGGGCAGGCGGATGGTTGCAGCGCTTGCTCGCCTGCTGCCAGCTGTTTCTTAAGAAACGGAGGGTGCACTTGTCCGTGCCCGTCATCCCGCCTGAGAGGCAGCGCTCTGCGCGGCATGCTGCGCCTGTGCCTCCCTCCGTGCCCTCCGCCCGGTTGCCTTGCAAACAGTCCCAGCCAAAAAGTAGCGGGGGAGGAAGAGCAGCAAGAAGATAGGGAATGCTGGTGGGTGGAGTTTGGAGGACTGATCCTCCACAGAGTTAATCATTACTTGCAGCATAACCTGTTCCTGTTTTCTAGAGGTTTCACTGGCACCCGCAGCCAGAAGCGTATGAGGAATATGTGATAATCTGCTTTCTGAGCGAGATGGCTTGCCTTGCAGCAGCAAGCCCAGTGTCCAGTACAAGCCATCATTTCTTCTGTAACATGTTTATGCCTAATCGTTCAGTAAACATACCATATATAGTCCGGTTTGTGCTCGCTATAACACCCTGCTGCAAGGCAGCTTTGCTAGTACCACACAGATTCCTCAGCTCCTGGTAACTGGCTGACAAATAGGATGTTGCCATATGTAACATAAATATTCTTCACAACTGGGTTTTTTTGCACTCCTGCTCATAGTGCATAAAGCATGTGTTCCTGATTGTGACAGTCTTAAGTCTAGCACTTTGAAAAATGAAGAGAATTATACAAAACAAGGTGCCTTATCAAAGATGGACCGGGTTCCACGTGTGCATTTCTGTTGCAGAATGAAGTTCATATTTATGAATGAGTGGTTTTGGGGACTTCTGTTTTTTCTTTGCTTTTTTCTCCCCTCTCCATTGTAAATGCCTGTTGCCTCCCAGGTGATGGGTCCCAAGCCAGAGCTGTAATTCACTGAGAACTTGGTCTTTTCGTTCTAGCACCTTTCATAGAATTTCTCCCCTTCCTCTTTCTCTGTGCCCTCTTTTTGTTTACCACATGCTAGCAGGGTACTGAGCATGGCAGAGGACATGAAGAGCAGCACTGCAGCGGGATTCACAGCTCTCTTAATCAGCTGTTACATATGGTTCAGCATTTTTCTTTTTTCTTCTTACTTTTTATAACATTGTGAAATGACTTCAGTAACATTCTGACTCTTTCTATGCTCGCAGAAATGGTTCAGGAAAAGATGGTGAAGCCTGCCTACCTAGACCGGGGTGGTGTCTTTTTGCCTTTTTGTGTCTCCTACTTCTTGACCTGTTCCTTGATGTGTGAGAAGACAGTGCAGTGCGGGAACCCCAGATAACCTTGCACAGAGCTTTCTGGCTGTCTGCTCGGTGGTGGCTGTTAGCGCCTGGGTCCAGCAGTTTGGCAACTGGCAGTGTCTCCTGTAACTCTGAGACAGTTGCTTCATGAGAGAGGATGCCGGTTAGAGGCAGATTCATACAGGTGGATTTTCCTCCAGTGACTTGCTCGCTATTTAGGCAACGCTTCCAGAAGGGGAGACTTTGCAGGCGAGAATGTTTGGGTGTTACATAAATGGACAGGACACGCATTTCTCCGACTTGTCTCTGGCCTCGTCAGAGTGAATTATGTCTGACTGCTTGGCAGTTAATTGGACCATCCTTCCCATTTCCTAAGCTGATAAGCCCCTCGCTGTCTGCCTCAATCAGGCTTCTTTGTTTGAGAAGTTACTAATGCTACAGAAGAAGAGAATAACTACTTTCCGATGTACTGTAGACACATGAGGGGCTCCGCTCGATGTCTATGAAGATTCACCACATTTCTTCAGCAAAATCCTTTCACAAGAGTTACTTACACCATAACACCAGTAGCAGTTGACAGGCACTGAAAAGTAGGTATAGCTGGTGTATTTAATACATACCTTGTCCCTTTTTGAAAGAATTGCATTTGTGTTTAAGTTATCCTGTGAGCAGCTTTATTCTGCCAGATCCTAGTAGCCGTGCGCAGTACCATGGGTGTCTGTAGTAGTCTGTCCATCAGGATTGGGTCTCAGAAATGGCTCCCTTTTACCACAAAGCCTTCAGACTGGGACTGTCTTTCTTGATGTGTCTGGACGGTGCCTAGCTTAAAGTGGGTGTTGCCAGCAGGTGAGTAATAAATTATGATTAATCGTCTCTGAGCTACGGATGAGTTTGTATGAAAAAGCACTTGGCTAAAGGCTGCGCTTCAACAAACTCATCAAAATTAACCATGCAGGAGACAGTAGTGTAGCATCCCGAAGGGCTGATTCTTCTGTCTCTTGGCTGGTTTTGTTTTGACTTCCGTGGATTTACTACATCTGATTGGTGGAGAAACATGGGTCCGTTTGTCTCCAATGTTAAATGGTATCAGCATTACAGATTGCAAATGGGATGAGTGATACAGAATTGTATGCACTAAAAGTAAACATCCTTTTGTTAGATTGCTCAGTAATCTTTTTAATGCAAAGGTGTGGTTATGAACCTTGCAGGTATGCATCCTGGTGTTTGTACCATTGAGTCTATGATACGAATGCATAGGAAAGATGCAAAGATACCAATTCCTGTGTTAATTGTATCTTGAAATTGAAAAGTAATTTTATTCTACAGGAGGCAACTTGTCCTTTGCTGTCAAAACTGTAAATAAATAGAAGTAGAAAACCTAAGGCCATAGTGATTATTAAATAGTTTCCATTCTGAGTTTACATACTGATTTGAGCAATGCATTGCATCTGTTTGATTGTACATTTTTTTCTAAAACCTTTTGAAAAGTAGGGTTCCTCACAGAAATCTTCCTTCTCTCCCCATCCTTCGACTATTTCTGTCAGCTTTCAGGGCCCTATGCACACAAAGCGAGTATTGGAGGATTTGCTCCTTGCACAAAAATTGGAAGGACAGGGTTTTTTTGTTCTTAAAAAGCTTTCCAAAATGGGGTTTGTCTTGACTTAGTCATAGGGGATGTAAAGTATGCAAAGAGAATAAATGCACATCGCATTGTAAACCTACATTTGTAGGTGCACTGCGACCTTGGGAAGTGATGGCTGGTTTATTTTCCATTGTACCTCTGAGTTGGTGGTGTTGAGCCCTAGGGTGTCTGGGGCATCAGCAGAGGATGAAGAGAGTACGTAGACACTGTTGAGTTTAACTGGCAGTTAGAGGTGTTCAGCCATTATTTGTTTGTTACGTCCAAGAGACATAGGAACTCGGGTGAGCTGAACTCGGGTGAGCTGAACACGGTGCCCCGTCAGTAGGGCAGCATCTGGTGGTGGAGAGGATAAGGGAGGCAACCACCAACGGGGGCTGGATTGCCATCCCTTCCTCCCAAGGACTTCGGCAGTGGTCAGACCCCAGACAGCTAGCCGATGATCTCTCATAGTGTGACTTCTTTTATTAGCATTTTTATTGCCTGATATTCAAGGTGATGGGTGGAGAATTTGTATTTGGATTTTAAAGTTTCTGGAAGAGTGTTTGTGCTCTGTATCTTGTCTGAACCTTACCCAAACTGGTTCAAGACCAGCTAGAAGCCACTGATTCAAAGGCCTTGCCATCTACCATAGGATCAGTAAGCTTCAGTCTTTCTGAGTGGAGGTGATGAGGAAAGAGGAGGAGGAGGTGTCCATGTCTTAAAAAAAGAGTTGAAAAGGCAAAACTAGGAAATAAGCAGCTTCTCACTATGAAGTTATTGGAAGGAAAGATGCTGTGTATGTTGTAGTTAATGTGAATTGCAGTCTGCATGCATGATAGCACACTTACGTGGCTTATGGGAGAGCAACTTGGTAGCCTGGAGTGGAGTCTTAGCAACCATGAATGGAGAGGAAGCAGGAAGCAGCCTGGCTTCCCTGAAAGAGCTAGGGGAACATCAGGGATGGAGAAGTTTAGGAAGTGTTTAGCCTCAAAATTAGGGCAACTTGAAAATGAATTAACTTCTGGGCCTGTAGTGATCTGTGTGTTCATGTATGTGTAAGACCTTTAAGCACAGAAAGGTTTGGGGTGAGTCTGGAAAGGGTCCATGTGTAAAGAATGTAGTTCTTCTGGCTTCCGAGATAGCTTTTTGTGTAGACAGCATGGAAAACGATTACAAAAACAAGTATTGCAAGACACTTAATGAGATGGGAAACTGGCAGTGCTAAGGCTGTGGCTCTTGGGCTCGAGTGATTGTGAGAGAATTGCAGGTTTTTTCTGCTTTCTTTTTCCAAGCAAACATTTTCTGACTCGTGAACAACCGCAAGTCGAGTTTATTCCATGGGTTTGAAGTCAGCAGCCCCAAATCTGCACTGAAAATCTCTCTTGACTTTTGGGATGAGGGGCTGTGACAGCAACTGTACTCAAGGAAAAAAAGATATTTTTAATGTTTGCTGGCAATTCCACCAGTGTAGTCTGAGACTTCTGAGATGTCAAACCATCCGTTTTCACCGTTTTGGAGCGGGGGTGACTGGGACTGACCAGACCAGTTTTTAGGGAGCTTAGTCAGCTTCCTAATTTCCAGGTATGCTGAGAGAGTCATCTGTGACAGGAAAGGAGAGAGAATGTCAGTAAGTTCCTCTGCGTGAAAGAAGCTGGGCTGCCAGGAGGATTTTCAATTGGAGATCACCAGGCAGCTTTATTATGGTGTCTTCTCTTGCATGCACCTCTACCAAGCTTTAACCATTTGTGCTAAAACGCTGCATGTTGGGTGTTTAGCTTCAGGCCACATTTGTTTTGGGTGAAAGAAAAGTAATTAAAAAAGAAAAATTCTTCAGCCATTTCTAAGAATGCAACTAAAGGAAAAGTAACTTTAAGTTTTGAATTCTTTTTCATGTCCTCTCTTTTCTTATTGGAAAGAAGAAAAAAACACAACAAACCTAGAATCCCTAAAAAAGGGGGAGAAAGTCTGACCTGTTCTTCTAGTCCTCAAAGCTGTAATGCAAGGGCATTGAGATTTGGGAAGGGGGAAGTGGCTGAGAGATTGCAATTATAGCTATCGACTGAATAAGCTAGCTATTGGTTATCATAGCTGACAGTCATCAGCAATGGTGATTTCTCCAGTGCGTTCTGTTCTTGATGCCTGTTGCAATACGGATGGTAAAAAGGACTGTGCATGACCCACGGGAAGCCAAGCACCCTTGTGTACCTCTTACTGCAGCCCAGAGAAAGTCAGTTCAGCTCTGCGAATACTGAAGTTGGCAACCTAGTCCCACATCTTGAGTTGGCAATTTAGTGATCATGTACCTGTCTGTATTTGTCTGCTCTTTCACGTGCAAAAAACACGTGGGGAACGTATGACCGTTTCTCTTGCAGTGTGATGTATAGAATTTCTGGTTGAGGGGTTTGTTGGTGTAAGGTGAAAACGTTGTTCTTGTGAACATGCTTTACTTTGTAGGCATTTCTGTGCCATATGGAGTAAGGGTAGCTTGAAAGTTGCCTGACAAGATTTGCATACCTTGGCAAACACCACCAGTCTCCTAAATGAAACAATGGCCCAGATGTTCATCAATACCTGGGCACGTGATGCAAACAAACCCCTGATGCAGGGACCCCAGACCACAGCTTGCACTGGCACCTTTGTAGCTTCTGTTGAAGCTAATGGGTCTCTTCAACAGAAGGGGCCTATTAGTGCCAATTCATTAGCAAGACTGAGACCTTGATTTGTAATGAACCCTTAAGTGTAATTTGCAATAGCCTGCTGACTGTATCTTACTAAGCTGCTGTGGGTGCAAGAGGGAAACAGATTGAGGCTGGAGAACTGTTTACCTTTGCTTCCAGTCAGGAGGAGTATCTAGAGCAAAAAGGAATGTGCCACACCTAGGATCTCTGGAGTTGGATTTTCTGGGAACTTCGGCCACGGAGAATGAAATACCCCTGATGCCATATACGCAGGGCAAAGGCGGTGGCTATCTTTAAAAATATGCATATGAAAACAGAACTAGAAGTTACTGCATTTGCAGGTATCATAGCAAGGAAATTCCAGACCTGAAAGGTTTTACAACAGCAAGCAGCACAGAGTACTCCCTGACATTTCTCATTTGCTTTGCTGAAGTGTTAAAAGAAACCCTGGTTTCTGTAGTTATGGCTAGCCATTAATAAATTACTTTAGGATTTTGTTTTGTTTTGATTATATACAGTGTGCACGTATAATATGTATTTTAATGTGTATTTGAAAAATGCTTTTTTGCTTGATTATGGAAGGGGAGACCATGGAAAAAGTATTTCAAGTTTGCTTTGACAAGACACTTGACTGAAGTCATTTATTCATGTTAAGCACCCAGAGCAATACGGAATAGCTCTGTCCTCCTCTGTTTCGAGAAACTCCTCAAAATGAAAGAAAAATCCCTTTTTTGTTTGTTTTTCAAGAGAGAAAAAGCTGAATTTCAAAATGGGTTAAACAGTTTAGTGATTCATATTCCATTCCTTGCAAAGTTCCCCCTCCCCTCAAGCCCAACCACCCTTCCCCTCTGCTCTTGCCCACAGAATTACTATGCAACTAATTTTAGAGGTGGGTTTACATGTTTGTTTTAAAAACGCTGCAGTCTTCATCTCTGGTAATCCACCAGGTGGAAGCAGATGTGTAGAATATCTGTACATGTATTTGTATATCTGAGTTTGAGCAGAGAGGGTTTCTAAGAGGGCAGCGTATATGCAAAGGCAGGGGAACCCTTGGCAGTGTCATACCATCAGTAAAGCAAAAATTTGCAGTTAACCACTAGCTGGATTCGTTGGTGGTTTTTGTTCATGTGGTGGGCCGGGTGACATCGTATTAGCCAATTCTTCTGATGGATGGTTAGAGACCCGTTGCCTGGCTGTTCTGAATTGCAATAGGGAGAAGGCTCTCGGAGAGGGGATGGGGAGAATAAGATAGGAAGTGGTTTCTTAGAGATGAGTGCTCCTCTTCCCTAACAGAAGTCTTGGTCTGTTAGCCTCGAGTGTGCTTTACTGACCTACGAGCTCATTCGTAGCTTACTGATGTCTTCTTCCCTTCCGCCTGCCTTCCCATTAACCACCTGGCATCCCTGTCCCTCTCTGCTCTTGCCAAAAATGGCATCTTTGATGTTTGGGGGATACCCGTTTTGTATTCAGCCTTCACAATGAATTTGCTTTGAGTGCGTCTTTGTCTGGAAATATATACTATAAGTGCTAAAATTTTTATTTTGTTTCGTTAAGGGATGGGTGGGAGGACAGGGGGAGTCCACATGGTGTCGGGCAGGAAGCTTGAGGTCACTCTAAGTGACCTCCTGAAAGCATCCCTCTGGCCTGAGAATGCTCATGGTCTTCTAAAGGCCATTGGTTTAGAAGTTTGGAAAGGGGCTGTGCTACCCAGATTTACACTGCCTGCTACGTTTCATGTAACAGAAGTGCTGTGGCTGTGTACTGCTGCAGGTTTTTGTTCTGTCCTTTTACAATTTTTGTTGTTGTTTCACCACTGACCTCTTGCAGTAAAATTCATGTCACTGCCTGACAAACTGTGCTGTTAATAACTTAAGCTTTACTTACGAGGCAAAGCCTGGACAGTAAGACGTGTTGAATATATATTGGCTTAAATGATTTCCTTACTCACTTGTACTCTTTGAGCTTTGCTTATTTCTGACCATGTTACAGAAACAATCAAATTGCCTAAAAGTAAAGTGTTCCTTTCCATCTATACCAGTGAAGATATTTGCATTTTAAGTCCAGAGTTGCAAAACCTAGTCCCCTCCTTGTACTCGGTGCATGTTAGGACAAAAAGAAAATGGAGGAAGAGCTGAAAGAAACCGTTTGCATCACTTGAGGCCCAGTGGGAGCTGAGGGTCAGAATCTCTCCGAGAATTAATCAGTTCACTAGGGAATATGATAATACAAGGAAATGATGGTATTGCAGTAAGGTTTTCTTTTTTTTTTTTATTAGTAGCAGAAACTTTAAAAAGAGAGTGAGAGAAAGCCTGGGAGCAGAAGTGGCCTGAAGGGGAAATGAGCAAGACCAGCTTAGAAATGCAGAGAACGGTGGTTCAGGAGTGCTGCTTTGCTGCGTCTGTGTGTGAAACTCCTTTCTGTCTGTGGAGGGAGGAGAGAGGGATCACAGCCTGGTGAAATCTGACTTCTTAATGCTGTTTTGGATAAAATGAAATAGTGCTGGGCCTTACGCTTTTCTTGCAGATTGAGGATTTTAAACAGGGAGTGCCAGGCCTGCAGAAAAGCGACTGTAATCGCAAATCTGAAAGCAGCGTCCAGCCTTTCTTGTCATTTTTAACAAGCCAAAGCGTTGTGGAAATCTGCCCAGGCAAACTTTTGGTCCTGCTGTGCCCCAGTGCAATAATTATAATGCAGAAACAGCTGATGGGTCACGTCTCCAGCCCTGCACAGCGTTATGACTTGCTACCTACATTCCATGTTTAGCTTTGAGCGATCAGATGGTGCAAGCAACGTGAGCTAGCAGCGCCTGAGGACATGCAGCCAGGCAACATGTCCTTTTCCTCTGCAGCTTTGGTTCTCCACTTCTGTCCCATCCCGTCCCCTTAAGGTGATGCATTTTACAATAAATACCACTCTCTGGAGGGGGTCAGTGCCCGTGTGGGAGCATGTGTGCCATTCCCACTGTGCTGTATGTTAAGTCCAAGGGCCCAAGGTTTGTAAATATTGTTTCTAAAGTACCTGAGGACTCCAGGTGAGCTGCTTGCCCTACTTACTGGCAACTCTGGAGCTGTGGTTGGTTGTCAGGCTGTTTCGGCATTTTTACTGCTGTAACTAGTGAAGCATGAGTGGTATTGGAGGGAGTAAATTTTGTCTTTGTGCAGGGGAAAGGATAATTTACAAATGTTTACAAACAAACAAGAAAGTTGAAAGTTATGCTTAATTCAGCTGTGTAAAGACTGAGGGAGGTGGGAAGGGAGGGGGATATTTTGGACTTGTGTTTGTTTTGTGCTTAGCACTGTGCAAAAGATGCACCCAGTCCTTGATCTAGGAAAAATTGTATGGTTAAGCAAAAAATTACTAACTTATTGCCTGGGACTGCTCTTGCTCTCTTGCTCCCCTCTTCCAGGGATGCCATGGGAGAGGTGTGGTGCAGACATTTTAATTGTGGTAGTTTATTTTACTGTGAACTCATTTTCACTGGGTTTAATTGGAGATCTGAACTTCAGGTAGACTTTTAAATGATTGGAGTGTTCTTTATGGCAGAGGGGTTGCAAGCGAGCTCTGAGCTGGAGCGAAGGGAAGCAGGAGCAGGGAGTCTGGAGATGGACCCGGCTGTGGGTTCGTTCCACTACATCTTTTCATCTTTCCCCGGTACTGCAACACCGCTGGAGTAGAGTTACCAACAACATTCTTGCTCAAGTCTCTCATCCCTCACTCAAATAGAGGGTGTAATTTGACGATGTCTCAGCTCCCCTGTGTGAAGGCTGTTGATGAAACTATATGTGCGTACCTTTTTAAGTGAAAAACAAAAAAAAAAGACCAAACCAATGCAAATCCCAAACCAGATCAATTCTGTGATCCCAGATCACCGTGTGGTTATTCAAATGCTAGGACTGGCACGAGGCCGGAGGGAGAATGTGTGGCTGGAGCTGCAGGGTGAAGTGAGGACTGGCAGTCTGTCCTTCTGAATGACAGCCATGGCTTACATCAGGTTAAATCAGTCTGTACACTGCAGGCTGAGGCGAAGCAGACTGGATTAAAAACACGTTTTCACTTCTAGCCTTGAGTTTCCTTGCAACTGCACTTCTCTGTCAGCTTGTGGGGAGTATATATATTTCTGCATCTCAGCTGCTGTGGAATAAGAGAGGCATCTTTTTACAGGACACTTCTTGCAAAACTTTAGCATTCACTGAAGTTCTCTGTGTTTGAACTGCTGTGTCCACAACTTTCAAGAATAGATTTTGAATCTGGATTTTTATCTCCTCCTTCCCCATCTGTATCAGCTGTTATCGCCTGCAAACAGGTTAACAGTGAGGCCTGCTGGGCTGCTTAATGGGTGGCCGCCTGGCGCTGCCATTGGGCTGATGCGGATCATTTCTATTGGCCAAGGTTATCTCCCCGCTGACCTTGTAGCCAGAACTCAGCCTCTCAGTGGCATGGTAATTGTGAAAAGGAGGGCTTCTGAAGGAATTCGTAAAGACTGGGATAGCCTTTCTGTTTTTGTAGAAGCTGTGTTTTATTTTCACCACTGCTCTGATCGAGGAGACAAAGTGCTTTGATACTAAGTTTGCAAATTCAGAGAAGGTTGTGTTTGAAGATTCTTTTCTTCTAAAATGCACTGTAGGGACTCCCCACATTTAGCATGGCAAGAGGCTGCTGTACCACAGCTTAGCTTAAAAGCCCACTTTTGCTACTGTACTTTCTGAGTTGTTTGCTCACTGAGCATTGATAGCTTGCTGTACGTGACACACAGCATCTGATTTCTTCCTAGCTGTAGCCTTTCATACCAGAATGTCTTTTCCCTTGGTTGTAATTGGTTCAGTTTACTGGACTAAATATGTTTGCATGCTTTTGGGATGAAGAGGGACTTCTGTTAGCTGTGTAACGGAATGAGGCACGGGGATTAATGGGGGAAATGGGGAGAGAAGGAGGAGTTGGGTGGATTTTCTGTTTTTTTCTAGAGGCATCAGGCTCCTCCCGTAGGGAGGGAGAGCGTAGTACATCGAACCTAAAGACCTTTAAAGTACATGCTGAAATGGATGCTGGGAAGATACAGTGCAGTGCTTGGGCACAACTCCAACGCTCCCAAGGCAAGTAATATTTAAACAAGCTGAACAGCCCCTTTAGGCAAGCAGCAGGAAATCCAGCACTGAGCTTTGTGTTGTTGCATGGTCAGCAGAAGATAAAAGCTCAGGCTATGCAGCTGGGGTTCCCTCCTATCACTGGATGGCAAACTGTTAAGAAAAGATAAAAGGACAGAAAAGAACAGGGGGTCGTCTTACTGAAAAGCATTCCTTCATATTTTAAGCTGTTGAAGTACTTTGAAATACATTGGGCCTGATGTAAGTCAGAAGCAGCGTCATCGGCAGCTCTGGTGTGTGTTGGAGCTTCTACATCAGTTGGCAGTCGAGAGGTGAATTTGTCCCTCTGCTTCACCAGAGATAAATGTTTAACATGGGTAGGATTGTGGTATGCATAGGTGCCTCACCGTGAGCTTCACAGCAGCAGGAGCTTCCCAGAACTCTCTGTAGGAGCAGGGTGCGTAATGGTGGGGCTGCTGCTGACTGGGGATTTCATTCTGAATTGAAACCAGTATTCAGCTGCATATAGTCTTCCCAGGTCCCGCTTTCTGCAGCTGATCCTTGGTTGGGGATTATTTTAACAATGAGGAAGAGAATTTAAATGAATGAGATTGCTATTTCAAGTCATCTAATCATTATTTACTGTATTCCTCCCCTCGGTCCCTCCTCCTTTTTTCCTGCATCACAGCACTGGTGTCTTGGGAAAGAATATGCTTCAGAGCATTTGTTACCAATTTAGCAGCAAGTACGTGCTCAATTTTGGGATTTCTGAGATCTGTGTGTGCCATATGTAGGCAAAATGTAATATTTGCTAGTTCCAGTAGAAGGGAACAAACACAAATTTGCTGTTCTTCAGATAGTGTTTCTTTAATCTAGTGAGACTTACATTTGTGCAGCCTTTCTGTTTTAGTAAGACGGTTAACTGTCCTCCCCAGGGTGCCTAATTGCTTATCATGAACTAATCAGTCCCCTGGGTATATGAAGGGATGAAACACTGCCAAGATATGGCCTGTGACTTCCCCAAGAGGTGTGATAACCCTCCCAATTACCCCACCCTTCGGGGAGCTTGCTTACTGCTATTTTAAAGACCTTGTTACTTCAGAAATTATCCACGTTTAGAGATTTTTAGGAAGTTCTAAAGGAGCATATTTGCTGAGGAACCTTTGAACTTGTCAGCTTTCATATTTTTGATGTAAAATCTGTATTGAATAACGGTTCAAGTTTGGTGCGAAATATGCCGAACATGCTGCTGCTGCCACTTCTGTTTATGAAAGCACCTACCTCCATAGCCTCCATGGCGTGCCAGACCCTAGCAGATGAGGAAGGGGCCAGTTTCTGTCTTCAGCTGCCAGTAAGTAGGGATGGAGAAATCTTCTAGCTTCAGAAACCCCGTTTGAAGTTCAGATGAAGGAATGAGTGAAACAAATCTGGTGGTCACTCTCTTCTAATTTTTGGTAGAATAATAGTGGCACATTACCATGTGTGAAATGAGTGGGTAGATTAAGAAAAGTTTTTCACCTTATAGTGAAAAATAGTTTATTTAGCTGGTGGTTTTGCTTGCTTTTTCTTGTTCTAACTCATTCAAATACACACTTGTCTGCTCTACAGCTGAGAAGGCTACCGATTTCCTAAATTCTTCTCTTATATCTCTTTATATTGAACAGTTGAGTTCCATAAGGTGTATAAAACTTAGTACAAAACAATAATTTCTGAAGTGGAAGTGGAAAATAGCTCCTGCTATTTAGTATCTGAGTGAAAGTGCGAGTTCTGGTGTTGAGGTTTTCTTTGTCCTTTACTTTTGCTCTGACTGAACATCATTTTTATATGAAGTTTGGAGGATGGAATCTGTCAGTTGGGTAGAAATACAGTTTGTTCCTTTAAAGAGTTGTAACCTAATCAAAGAATAAGATCAGATTTATTTTTTTTTTTCCTTTTGTAGCTCTATTAAAACACTTTAGGTCTTGTGCACCTCTGGTCATAGATTCCAAGCGACATCAGCAAGATAATGTAACTATATATATTGCAATAGTATGTACTGGTTTCAAACTGTAAAGCAAGGTGACTTCCTTTTTAGAATTAAAAGAAAGGAGCTGTGTGGGTGTGTATGTATATATGACTGAGAAAATGTTCACGTGGAAACATCACTCCTCTAAGTATGAATTTCAATTTCATAGGTCTGATTATGATACTTCAGTGTTGCTTCACTATGTGGGCATATATGAAAGTCATTAGTCAAGGTTCCACTGGCAAACTCTTGCTGTCCTACTTCAGAAATTGGGATGAGTGTTAGTGGGTACACAGGCTACTCGGTCAGGTTTTTTGTTGTTGTCATTTGTTTTTCTCTATGGTGAACACTTGCAACTACTGCTTTACCCAGAACTGGGTTGAACCTATCCATAATTCATAGCAGTTTGTTTTGGGATAATGTTTTGGTATATTATATGTCAATGGGAGTCAGCAGAAGGAAATGAGTTACCCTTTTCATGTGTGAATTGTGGGAAGAATTGTCTGTATCATCTGCTTGATGGCAATGTGTGAAACACTAGCAGTGGAATTGTTTTTTGGAAAAGGGGGGTGGTTTTGGACTAGCAGCAGACGTTTTTGGCTGGAGGAATAGCAAGTTGAAACTTCACTTACTGAAGAAACCTGTTCACAATTTTGTCTTTTTTTTTTTTTTTCCTCAGCGTTCCTGAAATAAACTTCCTGCAATTCTTTGCAGTGTGCAGGTGTCCAGACTCCCCTTTACTCGTGGTCGCCTGTGCAGCCCATCAGGCGACTGAAAGCTGTACCTAAAATTCTGCCGACAGTGTAGTGCACTGCAATGGTCTTGATATAGTTACGGTGGACACCTGGTAACAGCTACAGCCTGTAGCATCCCCTCCTAGTCCGAACAACTGAGTATTGCGTTCCAGGAGTCTACACGTGTGGAGAACTGCCTGGAATAGAAAAAGGAAAGCTGCAGAGATTGCACGCTGCTGCTTGATCCGTGTGGCTGTTGTGCCGAGGAGCATCAAAACTTTGCTGGATGGATCCGACAGCTCATTGCAGAGTAGAGGGTCAGTCTCGCTGGTTATTTGCAGTTATTAACCTTAGTGGATTTTATTTTCTTGTTTGTTTGCTTTGTTTTCATATTTTTCTCTGTGTGCAAAAGAGGATTGTTGCCTCATAACCAGAATTTTCATGCTCAGGAAACTTAAGGCTGTTCCTACTGAAGGGCTTTGAAGATCAGCAGGCATTTCCTCCAGGGTTTACAGCATTGTCGGAGGAGCCAGTCGCTGCAGAAGTCTTGAGGCCTATCCACCCGACTTTGGTCATTCCTTACCTCATCAGCACGTGGATTATGCTGTTTGCAGACTGTCTAAGCTCAATGATGACCTCCATGGATTCCTCATGAGCTTTTACAAGGCTGGGCCTGTGTACTTTGTAAAATCCTTTAGAAATGCCTGCTAGGCTTTTAAAGTCCTAGGGCAAAAGCTATACTACAAGGAACTTGGAAGGTTAGCAGCTGGATGTGGTTGTGGATGAAGGGGGATTTGTGTGTGTGTGTGTGCAGTGCTTGTTTTGAAAATGTGTCTTTTTCAAGTCAGATAGAGATATGTCTTTTCTGAGAAGGCTTCTTGTACATCTGATAAAGCTGAGGGACTTTTGAATTCCATAAGAAATTGTTGAACTGGATCCCTGTGCCCTTTTTTGCACGCGTGTTGCAGTCTATGAAAATTAACAGATGCTGTTTCGTTTTGTCAGTGTGCAGGAAGCACCTCCCACAGGTTAGTTTCACTGTGTACTTCAAAATAGAAAGAAAACTCACACTGAAGAATACCATTGGCAAGTAGTGCTACTGTTTAAAATTTTCCTAGTGGCTTTCCTGTGAGGATCTCAACAGGAGAGGCTTGCCAGCACCATCTACTGCTATAATTAATGCACCTAACTAAACCCAGAAATAAATGTTGTATTTCAGAATTCAGAGCTCCGCAAACAACCCTGAAGGCTACCTGCCCAGCTGGTATAAGCCAGTGGGTGTGCTCACAAGGCTCTGGTAACTTGTTCATCAGTAATGGGAGAGAGATGTTTTTCTCAAGGCTGGGTTCTCCCTTCACCTGGAGGAAGCAATAAACCTCAGTTTGAGTGATTTGTGGTACTCTGGCATCTATGGCAAATATGTATCTGGAATAACCCCAGGTAAAATGAAACAGCTAGCTTGTCTCTTTTAACTCTGCTTCACAACATCAGGAGAATGGCAACTGATGGTCATCTGTGCTTAATGTCACACGGAGACGATGTAGATGGTGTATATCTGTTCCTGGTCAACCTGGAGGTGGTTGACTTGAGACCTATTTGTGCCTCGTACGGTGCAGGACAGGGGAGCATCTTTGGCTTGTGAGTCTGCAGGGGGTCTGCCTAGTGTGGCAGGAAGCAGCATTAAAAGGAAGGAGCATAAGAGCTAGGAAGGAGCATTACAGGTTATCTTGCACATGAAAAAGCTGTAGCCGCTTTGGATATTGCAGTTGGAGGCTGACATTACAAATGCCTCGTAGGGTGGATGGGGGAGCAAGGGTTGTACAGCAGACTTCTGAATCCCTTTGCTCCAGCACATCTCTCTTTCCTCCCTGTGGCATGTGGTTTCCCCTCTTAAAATTTCAAGCTAAAACTCTCTAATTAAAAAATCTATTTCAGGGGGTATGTGTGTTTCTGAATGTTTTAAATTGTCTTGATTATAGGTTTTTGTTGTTGTTGTTGTTTGGAAAGTGTGACTGGGGGGAACAGTTCCTGTGCTGACCAGAAACAGAAGACAGGAAGATAATGATGTTAACAAGGTGGGGGAGAAAAAGAGGTGTTTGTTTAGAAAAAGCCTAGTCACTAAAGCCTGTGGAGCAGAGGAACCCTGCTGATAACACGGATGAAATAGTCTGCCTCTTTCCTAACTTTAGAGGAGTGGAGCTTTGTAATAAATGGCTGCCATGTGGCAGCTGTCTCCCAGCTTCGTGAGCCTGGCAGTAGTTAATCCTGTCAGCAAGTCATGCTCCCTGGAAAAGAGCAGCGAGAAGAGCTGTAAACTCTTGAATCATTCTCTCTGCAAAATATTTCCATGTTGAATCTCTTTCTGCTTAAAATGAGTTTGGTAATTTGGTGGAGGTTCTCATCTTTAAGTAGCATTAGAGTGTAGCTGTGTTGGCTTTTAAATAAAACGTTAGAAACGTGCTGAGATGTTGTGATTCTTTTCCCTCTTTAAAAATGAAAAAAGCCATTTTAGTTGTGGAAGGTATATGTTCCAGGGTACGAAATGTGCTGTGTAAAGAAGGGACGCTCTGTGTTGCTATCCCTGTGTGTTAAGAAACTACAGGTCAGGCATCTGAGATCATGATTATCCTTCGACGCTTGAGGCTTTAAAATTAATCTGTTCACTTTAGTTTGCTTTTTGTATTTTGCTGAGCATGTAATGTTTCTGTCCTTTCTCCGCAACTTGGAAAACTAGAACTTCGACTTAAAAAAAAAAAAGTTACCGTATTTTTATGCAGTAATGTAACACCATCAGATTTTTACAGAGCTTGTGATAAAATCATGATGGCTGACAACACTGCCACCAGGAAATGAGTTTTAATCCCTGTAACTTCTACTCTTTCTTTTCTCATGTCATGCATCATTTTACTGCATTATCTTGCGAGACGTAAAGTGCTTTGGCATGCCACCTGGTATGGTGCTCCAAGCAGAGAGTGCACTGGCATCTTCCACAAGGACAGCGGGGTTGGGCTGCAAAGGATGTGTTGGAGGCTCTGCGGTAAGCGAACCGATGCTCCCCTCCTTGGGCTTGCCTGTGCAAGGAAATTTGCTAGCATGTGGATGCAGTTACAGTGGTGAAACGCCATGTGGGACATAGCTACTCCAAAAGGAGTCTTTTCCTGGTTTAGCTTACCCTATTTCCAGAACTTTTTTTGTAAAATTGCCTGTGCATTCAAGCCCTCTGTGGTGCTCTTTTTAAATCTGTCCTGGAGGAAGAAGATCACAATCAGGGCACTGCACAAGAAGCAGGGCACTAGCATGTGAGATTTTCTGTATCTTCCTCGGCGTGATTCATCCTGCCCCTCACTACTCCCTGCCAAACTCGTCCTGCTGCGCACACACAGCTCTGGCTACGTGTGAAGAGCAAGCATGAGGGGATGAAACGTTTGTTCATTTCTCCCTCCAGAGGTCTGCTTTAAACTTTCATCTCAAGTCCTAGGTCCAAAGCTGCCCTTGGCTGAGCTGCTGTCCGTCAGGGCAAGGGATGGGGACAGGCCTTCCCTCCCTCCCTCCCTCCCTCCCCAACAGCTGCAGGCGCCAATTGCCAGCGAGCAGCCCAGCCGCATGGTTTTGTGGCTTTTCTTCCTCTCGTTATTACTGTTCCTTCTTGTTTCCATGATGCTGTGTGGAGGAACAACCGGACAGATTGTCTGCTCTTGGGATGGGTGCCTGGGCATCTGCATGGCCAGTTGGTACGGCACAGGAGCCCCTGTTTTTTCAGTGACAGCAGGGGCTATTGATGGCAGACTGGGGCTGTGCTGCTGCTGCATGGATGCTTGCTCTTCGCCCACCTTAAAAGGACAAGATATCCCGTGGTTTAGGCTGGCCATATATTGTCGGGGATGTCAGCATCTCCGTCAGAGCTACCCAGCCGAACCCAGCGTCCTGCTTCGCCCGCCCCAATCCCTGCAGCCTCTCCCCAGTCAGAGCCGAGGGGTGTTGTAACTCGGGCTGTTTGGAGGGGAGGTCGCTTTTCTTCTCCGTTGCTCAGAAATGTTTTCCATCTGGCTCTCCCATGTGCAATCCGTCTAGCTCACCCCTCAGGCTCTTGGACAAGTATCCCCTTCCCTCAGCACAGTGCTTGCCTTAGCCATGTAGGTGATGGGACACCAACCTATCGCTTCCCTGCCCTCAGGGTTTCAAATTAACTGAGTTTGGCAGGGCAAAGCAAAAATTAAAAAAAAAAAAAAAAAAAAAAAAACAACCCACAGAGCTATAGTTTAGATTGTTTCCTCATTTTGCATCCCTCGTCCCCTCTTGCCTGTCTGAGGCGGCGGCAGCGGCAGCAGACGAGGGTTTGTGTCGGGATC
>NW_010555635.1:28394-95797 GCF_000687285.1 Phaethon lepturus
TCAGCAGGGAGACACACGCGATGGGGGTGCCCGCTGGTCCTCACTTTGGCTTCTTCTTGCTGCTCTGTTCCCTTGCCTTGTCCTCGGCTCCTTCGGGGCCGTGTGGGCAGCGGAGATTTTGGCAGGCAGCGTGATGCTGCTCGCCTGACCCGTTCCTACCTTCGTGAGACACCTCCATCCCGCCTGCTGAGGGAAGAGCCTTCAGGGCCTGCTCCCTGGCTCTGCTGCGGGCTCCCACCCTCTCCCACGCCGCGTCCCAAGGCCGTCCCTTTGCCCGGTGGGATGTGAGCCAGCCCTGGCCCGAGGGAGAGACGGGAAGGCCGATCAGCATGGGGAGAGACCCCGGGGCCATGTCCCAAGGAGTGCCACCCCACTGCAGCCGGTGCCAGCCCATGGGGGGGACGCGAAGGGACTTTCTCAGGTTGCCACTTCATCTAAGGCAAATAAACTGGAGTCAAAGCCAAGAAACACATCGACTTCCTGGAACTCTGCGAGCCGTCCGCACAGCTGTCCCTGCTCCCTGAACACATGCAAAGCAGAGCTTATAAGGACAGACAGTATGGCTTTTGTGTCCCTCCTCAGCCAGCGGGGAGGGTGCAGGGGAGGGGATGTGCCGGGTAAGGCCCAAGGCCTGCCCTGTCCGGTGTTTCCCCGGCGTCGCCGTGGTTCCCAGTGACTGGGGGGAGCCGGGCCCCCTCCACACTGGCCTCCTGATGGCTGCGCGGGCAGGCCAGCGTGAAGATGGAGGGGTGTTTGCAATTGTGTGCACGAGAAGGAGCGGAGGGTTGTCTGCTTACAGCCACGTGTTCTACTCTGCTGTTGCCCTGACTATTTTTTTGCGTGTCTAAAGGCGGTGCTCGTGGCCCCAGGTTTGTTAAGCTGTCTTCGAATCTCAGTATCCTTTTTGCTTGAGCAAGCACTCAAAGCTGACTGCAGTTTGGTGACAAAGGCTTCCTGGAGGGCCAGGTGCTCACCCACAAGCTGATACGAACAGCGGGGATGAGGAACAGCTCGTAGATACTTCTCTGGTTGGCGGGGAGGAGGGCTAAAGCGTTAGAAAATCTCAAAATTCATCAGCAGCTGCTAAACCTAAATGTGGCCGCAAGTTATTGCAGCTCTTGCGGTGCTGTGCTTTCTGTGTGGCGCTGCCGTCCCCGCGAGTGGCAGTGCTGGTCGGGAGCTTGGTGCAGGCTCGGCTCAAACCCTCTGAGGTGCCTGCAAGCATGCTGGTGGAGACCTGGACTCTCCTGTTGGGAGCCTGGGGGCTGTCGGGTTTTGCTTTCGCGCTCAGTGCTGGAGCAGCATCTGCCTCGGTTCTCCTTTCTATCCTAGCAAGACCACAGGCTCCTGCATGAGGGCTGTTCCCACAGCACACAGCGCTTGCAAAAGGAGTAAATGTGGGTGCCCTGTTCAAGTTAGCAAATTGAGTGCAGGGCCAAGAAGACAACTACGAATGCATTTTATATTAAGGCTGCTTGGTGTTTCTGTGCATTAGTACAGAAAAAAAGGTAAACCAGTTGGACCTTACAGGTGAATTTCATCCAGGAAACACGTGCTTTGCCGGTACAGCATCTCACTGTTAACATTAGTAGAGCTTCCTTCTTTTCAGTGTATTACATCAATGTAATACCAGAGTATCATGGTGATTCAGAGTTGTTTGCTTAAGGCATTAAATTTAAGTTCAAATTTTGGTATGCTTTACGGAGAGATGCTTTTGGTCATTTAAGCCAAAGTCCTGAGGACGATCAGAAGGTGATTTTCAAAACCTATGTAAAAATTAAATGCATGCACATATCCCATCATGCATGCAAGCGAATAAAACAGGAGGAGTAAATATGTTTGAATATTTAAAATTTAGCCTGTTAGGTGTTGTAGCAACAGTATACAAAATATGGGAGTCATATGGTTCTTGTTTGGTGCTTCTTCCCCTGCTCTGCCCCTAAAACAGACCGTGGTCCTTAGCTCAGTTTTAAGGCATGGCCATCAGCATGTGCTTCACTTGGTTATTCTGTGTCTGGGTGTATCTGTCCGCATACATGCTAGGTAAGAAAAGAAATATGGATGTTGTGGATTTGTAGGGTTATTGTAGGAAGCAAAGTATTACACATGTGCTAACATAGGTAAAATAGTTGTATCACTAATAGCTCAGAGAGTTCATAGCAAGATGAGCAGTCTTTTAGTGCTCAGAGAGTACCTTTCAAGTTGTTGTCTTTGAGGGTTTGTTTGGTTTGGTTTTCCCTAGAGGAAAACATTAGTTACAGGTACAAGTTCAAAACCTTTGGGGTAACATTCTTAATTTTTACCGAATGCTAGGTGAAAGAACGACCCCCAGATACTCCTGTGCCACTGTCTTTCTTTTTATGCTTGTCTTCCTTTCCCGATAGGCTGCTCTGTAATGGTGCTCCAGCAGCGGTGACAGTGAGGTGACGCTGCCAGTATAATTCTCTGCCATTGCGGTGCCGAGTCAGCACCAACACTTCAGTAGCAAGGGCAGAGTTGGTATTAAAAAGGTCAGTTGGGAAAACTTTTTTCGTTTGGTTTTCCTTTGCCTTGAGGCAGTGGCTTTGAATAGTGTTAACCCTTTTTTCTTCCCACACAACGCCTTTTCACCCTCTTTCCTTCCTGCCAGCTTTGATGCAAAATCACGTTCAAAATGTAGTGCGGGTGATTGTGTGCATCTCTTGGGGTGGGAGTGACCATTTGTGCTTGGGAGTGTCACCATGTGCTCTGGGAGTAAAATTTGCTCCTCTGTGTAGAAGCTTAGTAGGAGACCAGTGCATCAGAAATGGTTTGGAGCATGGTGTAGCGATTCTTAGGTATTATAATGTCAGGGGTAAACAGTAAACTTTGTGTATTCAAATGCGGTATCCCTCTTTGAAGTTATGTTCTCGTCTAAATTTGTATACTAGAAGGTCTGGCCTTCATTTAAATGATCCTTGGTTTCTTTAGAAAAAAAAACAGTGGGAAAGCCTTGAATAAAGTAAGCTAATAGCGTTGCTAAGATGGAAATGATGAAGAAGGCTCAGGATTCCTGTTTGGGCCTCATGGGAAAAAGTGGTTTGAAATGCACGTGTGTGGGGGTGCACATTCCTAAAACTGTCATTTGTTTCCCCTGTTTCTCCTCCCCCGCCGTGTTCTGTACTATGTACTACGGCATGTTTAATGAAACCAATAAAAGTATTTGGCTGAGAGTGTTAATCTTTCCCTGGCCCAATTAGTGCATGGCTTTTACTTTAACGTTAATGTGGATTTTTTTCAGAAGGCAGAACAATGAGCAGCTTTGTGCTACACACCAGGTTTTCCCCCTCTTTGCATGTATTGTGTGTTTTTTCCTATCTATTCCAAAGGGAGAACTCATGTGCAAAGACGGTGGAGCAAACTGGAGCAGAGACTTGTACCAGGTGCCAGGGGCCGGGATGTGCTTCTCCCTGCTTTTGTAGCTGCCTCTCAACAGCAAGTCAAGTGACTGTGACTCTGAAGACTCATCATTTCTTCTTCTTTCTTCTTCCTTCCCCTGTGGCCTGTGTTCTCCTTTTTGCTTCATCCATGATGCTCTTCACCAGAAGGAGAAGCAGCTGTAACTGTTGAGAGTGGTCTTAAACCAAGAAAATTAAATACAGATAAATACACATAAGCGAAGGGGGGAAGTAACTGTTGATGGGCTCAGCTTTAACATACTGTGGAGTCACACTTTATCCCAAAGGAGGAAATAGGTCTAGCAAGTGTCTTCCTGTACAGACTGCATGGGAAGCAACAAGGCTTTTTTTCTTTTTTTTTTTAGCTTTCTGCTTTCTCAGTTACTCTCCCATTAGCTGGTTATGTGGGGCATCAGGGGTGGGCCTCTGTCAGAAGCAGGAGCTAAAGGCCCTTCAGATTTCTCTGTGGGATTGAAGTTACCCAAGTTTCATGGTTTCAGCAACATCATCAAGTGGAGGGGACACATTCCCGCAGAAGAGCCAGGTCTGTTGGTGTGGCCGTGCAAAGAGGGCTGCTGTGTTGTTTGTTTGGTTGTCTCCGTGTTCTCCCCCCTCTGTCCCCGACATGTTAGCACTCTCGCTCTGTCACTTGCTCTCTGCTTTTCCTCCTTTTCACAGAGGATGATTGTGACACTGGGGGGTTTCTTCAAAGTAGAAGATGTCTTGAATGCTTGTGACCACTTCCCTGTTTCCTAGAGGCTTTGGTCCGATGTTGAATGCAACCTGAGGCGGCACTGTTTTGCCAGCCTATTTCCTGTTTTCCTCCTTCCTGGAGGTCTTTGTTTTCTTTTGGGGAGAGGGAGGAAGAAGGCTCCATCAGCACAACCTCCAAGCAGAGACATTTGGCGTGAGCTGAGAAGGCTTGCAGCCCTGAAGGAAGCCCGGCATAGGGCATCCGTGCTGGTCGCTGCCTGTGTGGTTCCCTGAGTTTCATAGGTGGTGTGGTAAAAAACACCACTTCCCCATCTTCAGTGATGCATTTATTTAAAGAAAAAAAAAAGGCAAAAGAAAAAAAAGCTGCAAGAGAAATCTCTCAGTATGTTCCTGCCTAAAGGCGCTCTGCCACGGGTTTTCCCACAGGAAGGAGTGCTTGGCCCAGTATTCTTATTGTTTCTATATCCTATTGCAAATAGAAAGTCATGTTTCTGAAATCGGTGTGTGCTGCTCATGCAGTTGTCTTTGGTTCAGTGGTGCATTTTTTCTTCATGCGAGAGAGTGGAAAATAAATATGTAAAGAAAACCATGCAACAATAATACCTATTTTTGCAGAAATTAAGTTGTGAACTTTCAGCTGCTTCCAAAATAGGAAATTTTTAATATACAGAAGACGGTTTTAAAAACAAGATCTGTGACTATACATCTTTGTTTGCGTTAGCAGGAAGATACTTAAATTCAGAAATAAAATAGCTGTTGGTTCATAGAAGTTGTGAAAGGCTGTAATAGCATAATACATAGTTTTCCGCCTGAAAGAAGAACAGAGAGCAAGCTGGCAGGTGTTTCAAAACCAGGAGGTAGGCTTGTTAATGTGTGCCTCACCTCGTTGTGATGAACATTTCACATTTTCACTGTTGCTAGAAGCAGCACTAGGAATTCTGACTCTCATTCTCTGGGAAGCTCCTCAGCAATCTTAAAGTTACCTTGGCCAACACAGGAGTCTTCACAGTTACACACTAGATTGACTTTTTCCAGGTTGAATCACTGGTGGCATTAATGTTCTAGGTATTGACTGATAGAGGAACAAATAGGTCTACTTTGGAAGGGAGAGTTGTTTTGTTTGGTTGTGTTTTTTTAAGGACTAAGGCATTTATTTGCATTGTTTTAACATAAATCCATTTCAGTAATTTAAACTGGTCCTTATTTTTCATGGTACTAAGCAAATAGAGCGAGCAACTTGGAAGATTTAGGCCAGTCTCAAAAATAACTCTTTTGTGCTTACTTTATTCAAAATTATGTCAGCTACCACATAAGAGGTTAAAAGATTGAGAGAGTGAAAAAAAAAGATGACTGTGTTGCTCTTGAATGAGATGGACCTTTTTTAAAAACAAACAAAATAACAACAAAGTTATAACAGTTAAGGACAAGCAAAATAAAGACTAACAAATAAACAACTCCCATGATTACCGGAGAAAATACAGAAGGATGGATCAAGAAATACCTGCGTTGCAGGGACCACAAGTGTTTTCTTAGCAGAAAAGGAACAAAAATTACGACAGGAGTGTTACCTCCAATTGTTCAGGATAGCATAAAAATGGTCTTTTCATCTGTTTTTGAAGAGGCAAATATAACAGTGTTTGTTAAGAAGTTGATGTTACCCAGAGCCTTAGACACTGGTCTTTGGTCCTAGGTTTTGTCTGTAGACTACACTGGCTTACTATGTCAAATCATCTGTGTGCTGCTTCTAGGAGGGTCGGCGGTTAAACGTAGGAAGCTTGAATCTGCTGCTTTGTCTGGCATTGCGTGAAATGAGGAACTGCTTGACACCAGCCAGGCCCTTTCTCTTTGTCTGCCTTTTTCTTGCGTGCTCTAAAATGTCAGTAGTTGGGATAACATAGTCATTTATTGTTTGCAAATGCTGTTCAAACAGCATTTGAAGATGTGTTACGTGACTGATTTGCATGCCATCCTTGAGAATATGTTTTTTTTTAAAAGGAAGAAATTCTGTTGGTTTAACCACGCTTGAGGCCGATGGTCTCTGCTTTCTGAAAAAAGGAAAACCTGTATTAAGTTTGCTGGATGCGATTTGGAAATCTGAGATGATGAAATGTCCACAGTGTGTTTGTTTCCATAATGAAATAACTATTTTGCTTGTAAGGTTATAAAGGTATATTTCTCCATTAAAAATGTATCAGTAGTTTTCCATATTACAAACAACCTTTTTCAGAGGCTGTCGCCATGGGCGCTGCAGGCAGAGGACTCCTCTCTTTCTCATGTGTCGGTCATTCCCCATCACCTTTAAAAATTATGTTTAACTGCCCTGTTACTCTAGCCAGAACAGGCATCCTTCCTGAAACCCCAACGATAGCATGATAAATTTGTGGTTTCAGAAAGGGGTGTGGAGAAATTCTGTCAGCACATATGATGGTTGCTTATGTCTTCAACTCATCTGGAAACCTTGGGCAGTGGGTGAGGAATGTGCCAAATGGTCCCACAAACCTCAGTAGTCATTTCACCACTGCTAGAAAGAAGAAAAAGGTCACCATGAATTCATGTATTGCAATAAATATTAATCCTCTGAGAAGAGAAGGGGGAAGGAGTGTGTGTATGAAATAGAATTACTTAAATTCTCTAGCTGCAGAATATTCTTCCAACTTCTTACTCAAATGTTAAGACCATCAGTGATATGCTAGCTTGCTCTCTTCTTCTCTCCCTCCACCTTTTTTTTGAGGGCCGAACACTGGGGACCAAGCCGGTAAGGGTTTCCTTCCTTTGTTTGCCCAGGTTTCGCCACTGGCAGAGGCAGCAGCATCTCCGAGCCTCACAGCTTTGCTGTGCTGGCACTGTTTACGTGCTTCTGTCATCAGACCTACATACCAGTCAGGGGAGCCCTCAAACTAAAGGGCTGTAGTCTTATTTTGCTAAAATGGCTTCCAGAAAAACTTACTCCCTTTCTCTTTTTCCCTTCTCCTTCACATAGTGCTAGAGGGTGCTGCTGAAGAAGAGGCTGAAGAGCCAGACGCTACTATACATACTACACTAAGTGAGACCAGCAACGAAGAAGAGAGCCACAGTCAATTGGGGGATAAAAATGAAGGTAACTGGTTTGACTAGCTCTGTGTGACTCTGTAAATTAGGGCATCGATTAAGGCTTGTAGAAGCATTTCTTACCCATCCATACCCCTTATTTATGTGAAGAGTGTAAGATACATTGAGTAGAAGCACTTGTGCATACGTTTCTTTCCCCATCTCTAACCCTGTCTGAAAAATGTGAAGTGGGTTGAGCAGAAGCATGGGCACATAAATACTCAACTACCACTGCAGCCTTCCAAACTGAGATTTTCTTGGCTCCCAGTAACTTGGCGCCACATTACTTTAGCCTCAAAAAAACACCTGGTTATAATGCTCAAACTTATCTTCCAAAGCCAGTATTATGCAGAGATCAAATGTTCACAGACAAATGTGTTCCTCCTTGTTCACCCTCACATCCTCTTGTGTTACAGTGACTTTCTCACAGAACACATTAAGATTCTGTGCTCTCACCAGAGGTGACAGAGCAGTAGACTTGCAGGGTGTTCCTGCTTGTTTGGGAGACTTCTTTTTGGGGAGAAGATTGTTTAGTTCGAAAGCATTTTCCTTTTCAAACTCGTAAAGAGGAAAGTGGAAGGCCTTACCTGTGTGTGTGACATGGTACATTGAGAAACCAGAGATGAGATTTTAGGTGTGTTTTGAATTTGGTATCTGAAACAGGAGCATCCCTGCTACACACAGAATGTGATGGAGAAGTCCGAATCTGAACAGCTTTAGCTGTGGTGTTAGTCGTGGATGTTGCACATATGCTCCATGGACTAACACAGCTTGATAGACCAAAAAGAAAAAAAATCCGCATAGATGCCAGCTGTGGCAGTAAAGAGGCATTTGGGGGGATTTGGGGGTTTGTTTTGGTTGGATTTTTGCTAATTTAGCTTATTCCATGTACAGAGCTGGCTTAAGCTATGCTGGAAAGAGAACCCAGTACCCTACACTATGTTACTAATGCCTTAATTGTGCAGTTCTGCTCAAAACACGTGCTTGCTTAAATGATTGTTCTTGCCAGAGCATGCATTCATCAGTACTGCTCTACTAGTTTGTGGTGATCACAAGATACCACGTACAATACCATTTTGCAGCAAGAGTTTAAGGTAAATCACTCTATAAGCCCCATACTGAATTAAGGTTGAAAATGAAGATAACGTGAATGTCCTATGAGAAGAAATGTACACTTTGTCCTATGTGTTCCAATATGGGAAACTTTTCCAGTTACCAGAACTTCAGTTATATATATATTATCCATGATGATCCAGCAGAGTGTGACACAAGTTGAAGGCAGCTGAAAATACTGTGGTATTTTATTTTATTTTTTTAGATGGTCTAGCAACTCCTATCTGTGTTTTTGTTATTAATTCCAGAGAAGCAGCTGGAAAGCTTAAACAGCTACAAGGTATCACCAAGTTCACCAAACAGTTTGGACGGAGCAGACTTGTCCTCCATTGATGCCATGATGTCAGCAGTGATGAACGTGGGGAAGATTGCTGAAAATGGCGGGAGCTCTCAAAATGTCAAATCCCCCTCAAAGTCTCCTGCACCAAATCGGATTGGCAGGAGGAACCAGGTATGTAAACCCAAATGCAGGGAGGGTGAAGGGGAGACAAGCAGCGGCATGGGAAGTGATAAGACATAATTATGTTTCTTTAATTGTTTTGCCTTTTTTTCCCTCAGCGGGTATTTCTTGCCTCCGCCATTGCTCCTCTGCGTATGTTTTCTGGTGGCTCTCCAGAACATAACTTTAATGTTACGGGAATCGAAGGGGTCCACTTGCTTGGATTCACATGTAAAACATTTGTGCATTAGCTCCGATGTCATGCAGTGGTGAGCTGGTCTAGCAGATGCCATTAGCAGTGGCAAAGTCACCTAAGAATTGCCGCTACTTCCTCTCTGCATCCTGGCTCTTGCATTCTTGTAATCTGTCGGGGCACCAGTTCGTTTCATGAAACTAGGAGAAAGGAAATAGCTTAGAGGGGAGCAGAGTGGTGTGGCAGGTGACTTGGCTCGGCCATCTTGTGGGACCCTTCATGAGGTGTGTGGCTGCCCCCGGGGAAGATCCAAGTGATTTAAGGTTAAAGGTGGTGCTAGAACAAAACATCCATCAGGACGCTCAGTTCACATGTGTGTAGTGTAAGGTGCCCTTTCTTCATTGTTAATAAAACGATGAAGAGCTATTGCAGAATCCTTTGTACAAATCTTGCAGAGCAAATATATGTAGCTTTTATCAGTTTTTTTCCATTTACCAGTTGATGGCACCAGTTGATAGCAGTATTGATCTAAACAAGTGAAAGGAGAGCGTTGTATCAGTTAAAACTGTGATTATTTATATCCATGCTTTTCTTCTGCTGGGCCAAACCCTACCAGTGAAGGTGCTGCAGAACGTTAAAAAATACCCCAAATGCCTGTGTCCATTTAACTTCAGAGCTTGCAGTGAAGCACAGAGAATTTGTAAATGAATCAAGATGTAACAGGGACCAGAAAGGTTGAGAGGCGTGACTCATGTGATGTTCCTATAGTAGTTTATTAATAGCTTGCCCAGTAGCTGCCCGGTTGACAGACTTACGACTTGTCTTGGATTTTTTTGCTTGAAAGGAGTTAAAAGCCATTAACTGTAAATGAACACTCTTAAATGAAGAGTCTGGGCAGTATATGGGCAACTGTGTTTGTAGGATTGTATTGTCTAGCACCTGCCTTTGAGGTTTATTTGCAGTGTTCCCACTTAGGGGCTGCACTGATTCCTTGATTTCATCATGTGAAGCAAGGCACTGGAGTTCAGGCTAGTCTCAGTGGCAGTGCTATTACACAGCTGCCCGCCGGTACACCATGTGGTTTGGCTTCAGGGAAGTTTATTAGCGTTAGTGACCTTTATTCCACCTGATATTTCGATGGGCATTGAATCAAAGGAAGCTTGAGAGTAAATGTGACAGGATTAAGAGGGATTCTTACAGCATAAAAATAAACAAATAAATTGAAAACATAGTAAATAGCCTGTTTGTTTTTAGGCTGAAAGATAGTTATCTCCAGAGGGGCAAATGGCTACATTACTGAGAAAATAGACGTGAGATGTGAAATATTAAATGGATATCAGTCTGACTAGCAACCTCTAATACAGTGAATTTCCACTTTCAGAATAGCAGAATGAAAGCACTGAATTGTTTGTGTGAAGCAGCACACGGATCTCAGATTCTGGTCAGAATGTGCCCTTTATTATAATTTCAAGAATAATAACAGTTAGCTAGTTTTCTGGGTCTGACTGCTCTTTCCCATGAGTTGCCAGCGAAATATTTTGCCCTGAACCTTTGTCCCAAAGTCTATGGTTATCTTTATAATGCTGACTTTATCTTGACTCTAGTCTATCCATAGTCTATTAGATGTTCTCACATCAACCTGCATCCATTTTAACTTCTCATTTGCGTTGCTCTTGAAGAAAATAAAAAGTGTGACAAAGGTGTTTCTTTGAGCTGGAAAAAAACAAATAGACCTAATGCACAACTCCAAATGCATTTGCCATCAGTTGAATGCAGAGCAGTTGTGCCAGGCTGACTTACAAAAGGGAGAGCAGCTTGCTAATTTTATCTTTCAGTTCAGGAAGTGTGTTTTCACCAACCTGGCTCCAGTGGGGTAGCTGAGTGCTATGTTTTAAATTTGTGAGTGGGGGTGCTTTTACAGTAGGGATGCTAATGTTTTTTGGTCTGGATTGGGTCAGTCAACAGCATTCCTGTTGCAGCTACCCTGGATTTGCTTGAGCTGTGTCACGGTATGTGGCATGTACCCTGTGTGACCACTGGAGAAAGTTTGGGTTTTAGTTAATAATAAACCCCAGATTCAATACTAATCAGCTCTGGCTGAGCTATAGTGTGTTTCTGATCTCTGCTTCAAGGTGAACCAGTAATTACTCTATCTTCTGTTAATTTGCTGATTTGAAGAGCAGGCAGTCTGGAAAGCAGGCTTTGAAACAATCAAATGCATCATGTAGAACTGCAGCACACGTTGCGGAGGGGAGGGGGCAAAAAAAAGCAGTAGGTTGATAATTTCACAGAAATGCCTTGGGGATTAAACACCATCTAAACTGTCAGCACAGCTGCAGGGATTTTCCTCACAGCACAGTGTGTTTGTTCTCTGTCCTGAGCCAACTTTAACAGGGTTGCAGTATAATTGGAGCTGAACGTTACTCCACAGACAGGTTGCATATAGTAAAAATAAAGTTGTATAAGTAGGATAGAATGCGCGGGTACGAATTACATGTTTGTATATAAAAATGAGGGAAGGCACTGGGGTAATGCTTCCTAATTTTCTTGGGATGTTCAGACTTCATAATGGCAGCATTTCTTGCTTGCTTTCTCATGTTTTGGAAGTAGTAGTACGTTAGGCCTTGGCCTGTGTGCGTGGCCTACAGTGATTACCTTTAGGATGGAGAGCCCTGAAATACAGTTAGACAAAGATATAGGGAGGAGTAGGAGAACCTAATCGTTGCGGTCCTGATCCTTTTAGAAGTGAAGTTACAAGTTTCGTTTACTTCAGGCAAAATGGGAAAAATAGCTCTTCATCCATGTCCACAGGTCACTGAAATTAATAGAAAATTATCAATGCCTTATTTTTGAAAACACAGTGTTAGATTTTAATAGGGCACTCTCTAGAATCATTCCCCAGATCATGTGGGAGGGGATATTTCTTCACTGAGACTTAAAAAAACCTTTCTCTAACACTACGTCAGCAACACATGCCAGAGAATTTGTCACAGAGACTTGAGTTAGTCATTCTCCACAAATGCTTGTGTCTGACAATCTGCAAGTGGTTGCTTCTGTATTGATGACTTTTGGGATGGCGATGGGTGAAAAGAGTTGTGTAGAGAGAGGAAATGCACGGATGCACTCATACACATCAACTCCCTCCCAACTAAAGAGCTACTGAGGGTGGGTTTTCTTTTTTGTTTGTTTTTATGGTTTTGCTAATGATACTTAAAATAGCCAGCAAAGAGGTTCAGTAGAACACGTCCTTTTGGCATAAATATTGTATTTTCCCATCGGTCATGCAGAGATGGTTTTTGTACTCTGTTGTCACCAGAAGTGTAGGTAATAGGCAGTGGATCTATCTAGCTCATGAGGATTTGCATCGTTCTACAGAAAACCGAGGTTTAATTTTCAGTGCCAGACCATCTCCCTTTTAATACACAGGCATTGGTGCAGAAGCCGCGCCTGGTCGTCTTAGTGAGGTGGTGAAAACACCCTTTATGTCATGCAGCAGCCATCCTTGCGGACAATTCAGGCAAACGCTTTTGGTTCCCGCAAGAGTGCCATTTCATCCTTGGCTGAAAGAGTGGTGGCTTTACTCAGTGTCTCAAGGGCATACTTAAATAAGGCTGAGCTCTCCGATCGGCTTCATTGTTTGTAGCTCGTGGTTTGACGGTAGTGACTCCTGATTCTCACCTGGGTGGAGAAAAACCGGGTTCATAATGTGTTCTTTTTGAGTCACGTACACTCCTGCATTGTCACCTCTTTCTCGCTATGATCTCATCAGATCTTGCAAGCTTCAGAAGGGCTGGGCCTGGCCGGTGTGCCTAGATGGGATGCTTCCAGGAGAAACACAGGATGCTACGGGAAGTGGTGCTGATGATTCAGTAAACGCCGCTCTAACATACAGCCCCTAGAAAAGGGCACTGAGCTAGTGCCTTGCCATCAAGATGGGATGGAAAACCTGAAGTCCCAACGACTTGTGCTTATTAAAGATCTTTTGGGAAGATTAGTGGCATTTGCCCAGATATCCTGGTGGTGTTCCAGGAATTACTTTCTGCTCACCTAAATTCCTCCTGGCAGTTAGAGCTGGTCGCAATAATTGCCTTCACTTCCTGTCCTAAACTGCTACTGCTGAGTATCCGTGTGCTGTTAAAACAGCTGCTGTACTTCTGCGGTAGTTGAAATGGCCCCTATTTATAAATTCAGAAGTTTTTGAAACTTCACTGAGGGATCTATCAGGATGATAAATGTACACGTGCCAGTTGTTCTGTTACCGGCCTTTTGTACTTAGTTTTTATTTTTTCCATCCCCAGCAGTAACAGCTTTTGAGTTGTCTTACATCAATATTCCTTCTGATTTTGTTGGGTTTTTTCCTTCACAGGAAACAAAAGAAGAGAAGTCTTCCTATACCTGTCCTCTGTGTGAAAAGATTTGCACTACACAGCACCAGCTAACTATGCACATTCGTCAGGTACGCAGAGTACTTGCTCTTAATTTCTTACTTTTATTAAGAGTGTTTGGTTTGCCGGTGTGCATTTTGCAGTGGTGAAAAACAATTCCATGTGCAAACCAGATACGCTTCATTATAACTTTATTCAATTGTTTTGCTTTTATTTTAGACTTCCCCTTATATTTTCTTTAAAACAAAAAACCCCACAAACCCAACCCCAAGGTGGGTAAATTTTCTCCCTTCCTTCCCCAACACTGCCTCCGCCAGTGGCTCAAACAAGGATATATGTCCTGTTCTGCATAGCTTAAGGTATCTCAAGGATCCGGAAAACCACTTCTATCATAAGGCATAAGTCCTGGTTTGTTATCCTGTTTGAGTACAAATCTCTTTACTGGTTGTGCAAATTAAGAAGCAGGAAGACACAATTTTTAAGTCATCTCAGTGTAGAAAAGCCTCCCAGTCCTTCACAGGATATAGTAATTTTGGGAGGCAGAATTAGAAATATACTTTTTAAATGGATGATGCATTTTTTTGTCAGCTACAGGCCGCCTCTTGCTCCTCTTGAAATATGTGCATACTTTATGAGGAGGTTTGGCATTTTCTATGTCAGAAAGGTTCTGCTTTGGATGCTAAGGTTGTGGTTCACCACTGTGAGTCCACTGGATACTTCAGTTTTCCCTCCTGCACTGTAACTGCTACTTAATTTTTTTTTTCTTACTCTCCTGGCGTTTTTGTTTTTGGTATGTGAAGAAATCTTCAAGTCTCTGAATGCAAGTAAGAAAGAGCGGTACATATAGCACAGTAGCTAATGGCCGTATTTTGGCCCTGTAAAGCATTCTTATGGCCATGGAAGTCTGCATGTGCACTCAGAAGCAGTTTACTTCTGTTTTCTTACTACACAGTCAGTTCAAAATTAATACCTTTAAAGAGTATTTGTTCTTAAGTTTCTTTTCGTCTGCCATGAAGTTTGTAATCACATCCTCTTTCTGTTTTTCCCCTTACCACTCGCCCAACCCCAAACCACTGCACAGCTTAAAGTATCTCAAGGTACCATTTGTCCGATGGGTTGTTGCTGAGTCCCTTTGTATCCTCTTCTGCTGCACACCCAGCAGAAAAGCTGCATGTGGCAGGCATTGCAGGCTGTATGAAACAGCTACTTGTGCTGGTGCATTAAGGAGTTAAAAATGAAGGGTTGGGGGTGGAGTTGAGGGGGGAGGGCTGGGGAGGAGAGGTATATACAGGGCACACCTTAATATAAGGTATTGTGCCGAGTGGCTCTTTAAAGCTGCTTTTGAGATGTTTATAGTTCTCGCTAATATTTTACTGGCACTTCAGAAGGAGCATTCAATGAAAAAAATCATTGCTTTCTCTAGCATAACACTGACACTGGAGGGACAGACCATTCCTGCAGCATCTGTGGAAAGTCTCTGAGCTCAGCGAGCTCCCTTGATCGCCACATGCTGGTGCACTCAGGTGAAAGGCCTTATAAATGTTCAGTATGTGGACAGTCCTTCACCACCAATGGAAACATGCACAGGTGAGTGCTGATCGTGACCCAGGAGTTTCAAAAGGATTAGAGGATAGGGGGCTGTTTTCCTTCCTTGGAGAGACTTTCAAGCTGCCTAAGACACTTATTTGGACAGAAAATGTGGACTATCTGTGATCTGCAAGTATGGCATGACACACATACGCACGCTACAGCTACTAGGGTGCTTAAGTTGTGGGAGGAAGTCAGAGTTGAGAAAGGTCTTCTAGCTCTCTTCACATATTATCAGGAGTTGTTACAGATATCCAGAAGTATTGCTTTTTTGGTTTATTATTTATCATCATTGTCATCATCATTATTATATTATTAGTTTGACAAATGGGATGGATTTTTCTCAAAAGACAAAAATATATAGCCAAGCTGTAGAGGAGCTTCTGATTTGTAGTTTCAGAGTCATGGATACAAATAGTTGTATTGGAGGATCTGTGATGGTGTTGTATATTATGTAGTTAGGTATCCAAGTGCCATCGTGAAGATGTCTCTTCAGAATAATTGACCTTGTTTTTAAATACATACATCAGTACTTGCTTGTACCATGGACAGCTTACTGCACTTACAGATCCGGAAAATTCTCTGTAACCCAAGTTACTAAATGTATTTCATGTAGTTTCCTTCCTAGGGATGTAGCAGTATGTACAGTTGTCAACTGGGAAAAAATGTTAAATCACATGGATTTCCCTTCTCCTCTCTCATCCCCTGGTTCAGTATTCATTTATTTGCATGGGTGGAGCACCTCTGAGCTGATTAAGACTTTGTGAATTCCCACATAGCTTTAGTCCCCGTATCAAAGAGTTTACAACCTACAAAGAAACTGCAAAACAGGTGGGGGAAAGGAATAGAGCTTATAAGCAAAACGACAAGAGTGATGGTTACAGACTGGTTCTGTGTGGGAGGGAAGAGATTTTGTTTCCTTGATTATTACCAATCATTTTCCAAGCAGTTGCTATAGGTGGAATGAAAGGGGTAATTTTGGTGACAATAGGAAAGATAATGTAATGCCACTCAAAGGAAGGAATAGCTGCTCGCAGCTTTAACTTTTCTGTATCATATTGTCCAGGTTAAGCGGTTGCGTGAAAACAGAGGAGAAACAGGAGGGAATGCAGTTTTGTAATTCCGTATTTGTTTAACTTATACTTGATTGGAATTGGGAAGAGTTGGAGAGATAAACATAAAATGGGAAGGGAGAGACACAAAGATGTTCAGAGGAGATACTGGCCTTGGGCATTGAATAAATCACACGTCTGACTCATCTGACCGGAGGTGTTGCGAGCCACATGTTTGCCAGACTGGGTCATTACACTGTCTGCTGTGAGGAAGGCAGGGCAGCCGCTGAGTTGCAGCTGATGCCACTGTCAGCATCCAAGGGTGAATTCCAGTGCTGGGGCTCTAGGGTGGTTGGACACTTGTGTCCAGGTCCTCAGCCTAGGCTGCTTGCTGAAGGGACTCCTTGTGGGGTTTCTTTGGCTTTTTGCTCGCTAGGCATCTCTTCATCCTCTCCCAGAAGCACGAATGGGAAGCTTCCTCTGAGACTTGACTGCAGGCCTATCAGATATTGATGTAGTCACCTTTGCTTTTGCCAGTTTCCCCATATAGCAACTCTTACCGTGCTTTAGTAGCAAATTTGCCAGAATTGCCAGTCTCAGTGACTTGCCCAAAAGAAGTAAGTACAGATCAGAACTTCCTCATGAGAAGATTGTTTGGTTTTACATTTACATTTTTCTCTTGACGAGATGTTGCTTGAAGTTACCAGACTGGAGTGCTGTATTTACTGGCTGCACTAAGAAGGACCTAAGTTCATGCAAGGAAAATCTTCCTATTAAAAGTTCTTTCCATCCATTGGGTTCCTGTCTGCTCTGTAAAACTCCTCCTTGTGTAGGCCTGCACCACAGCAGCTTGGTGGGACATTGCAGAAACCTGTTACTGAGCTTGGTGGCACTGCAGCAAGTGATCCCAGACCCGTGACAGGCAAGATTCTGAGCACACTGCAACAGGCTGGTTTTGCTGAAGGAGGGTAGTGATTGGCAGCACTGTGCCACCATTTTTTGCAGTGAATAACCTTTTCTTGTTGCTATAACAGACTATAATAGTGAATCCTGTTGCTGAAGCAGAAGGCATGAATGTGCAAGTAGGCAGATGAGGATAAATGCAAAGTGAAATGAAATTTGTTATCTGGTGCTATGACGCATTCACAAGGAAGATGTTCATTTTGCCCACTCACCGGCTACCTCCTTCCAAAACAGGTATTTCTAGTCTAAGGTGGTGTGAAGTAAATTCTTTTGTAGGCATCTCAAACTCAGCTATAGGATCAGGTCCAATGGCCTGCCAGTGCTGTGGATGTATGCCTCTCACATCACATTCAAAAATGCTTCTGCCTCAGGATCCCAGAGCAAGGACCTGCTTGCCAGGTCCTGCTTTGTGGGCAACTCCTGCAGGCCTTGCTTGTGGTGATGCCGTGTCTGTTCTCCTGCGCCAGCTGGGTGATAATACACATCCATTTTTCTTTGCTTGTGCGCACCGTTCCTTTGTTGTTCTCTATTTTTGTGCTATGGTATCTTAAGTAATGACAGATACATGCCCAAAACAGCAAAGAATAAGGTTTCTAACCAGACCCTGGGTAGCCAGCATGGTGGTATCCCCAGAGCATTGCACGCAGTGTGGGGTCAGAGAGAGAAGTTGTAGGTTTAACAGAAAGTTGTGAATGTGCTGCTAAAGAATCAATGTAGCTGGTGAAGGTGCTGCAGAAGCTTCCCAAGTACTACTGCATTTACACCAAATATGCTCAAGTGCACGGGAGAGGAGTGAGGAAAAAGTTAGTCTGCCAGTATCTGAACGGGGGGAAAAATGTGTAGGCACATGCTATGTACATCCTCTCTTCTCTTTCTCCCCCTCGGCCTTGTTCTTGCTCTTATTTAACTGTCTATACTATTTTTTTAATCCAGACTTTTAAAAGACCTTTTAGAATAAAAAGTCCAGTGAAATGGTTTTGTCAAGGGAAATATTGTGCCACAGGAGTGCTTATTGCTGTTCTGTCACAGGATGAAATATCTGATCCATTTTCCACCTCAATAGCAGCCAGATCATTAGACATTCAGCTGAGTGGAGGGAAGGAGACAAGTTTTGGTTGCTTTTCGAGTTAGAAAATATCATTGTTATACTCTCAAGTGCCCATCATTTCCATTGAAAGTAATTTTTCTCTACCCTCACTTTATTAAGGGAGCTCTTATTTGTTGCTCTTTTGCATGATGGCAAAACTTTTTTGCCATAGCTGGACTGTTTGTGGAGTGAGAATGCTATTTTCTGCCCATCTCTTCTCTGAGTTAGTCTGGCCGTGCTGGGCTGTTGCATGTATGCTTCACCTGTGAAATTGATTCTGCCCTTCCTGACTCCCACAATACATGCAGCACTTCATTTGCAAATGAGTCATAGCCTCTCACATGAAATCCAGTTTCTTTTTGTTGTGTTCCTTGGCTCCTTGTCAACAAGTCAAGTTGAATGGGCACAGCAGACAGGGGTGGAGGGGGAAGGTTCTCTTGTGCAGCACCATTCAGAAAAAGAGGTTAAAACCTGCTTCCTTTTCTGACCACAGTGACTCTTGGCCAGGTTTTTCAACAGAGTATCTCAGAGCCCAGGGCATCTCAGAAAACTCTCTTAGAGCTGCCAGACTACTCAGGAGTGGCCTGAGCCTTTTGTGGGGACAGTCATAGTTGGAAAGAGCAAAGGTCTTTGGAGAGTTCTCAATGTCCAGAGCGAAAAGCTGACTTTGTCATTCTTCTGAGTGTGCCATCAAGCTAACTGCCTCCATATCAGTGCTGCTCCTGCTGTTTGGGGAGGGTTGATGCAATCTGCTGTGATATCTGGGAGATCCAACAACGTCTGGTATCAGGAAGAGGAATTGCTCTGGAGGAGGAGCGCTGGAGACGATGCTGAGTTTTTTACAGGGATTTTTTTTTGACCAGTACTGGAAAAAGCAAGTCTTCTTGGAAGTAGCAAGCCTTCTAGCATCAGGGACTGATTTGGGGATTTGGGGTGTTGTTTTCTCGGGGCTTTTTAGGAATTTGGAGGAAGGAGTTAGATCATAGTAATTGTGAGTTCAAAATCCCTGTAACTGGAACTGCACTGCGATGATCAGTACGTAAGAAAATCTGCTGTTTAGGATATACTAATCCTCATGCTTTTACGCTGGAGACACAGGCGCTATGGCTTTCTCTCAGTCACAGTGAATTAAAGTTGAATATTCTTGTATCTCCAGCAGGAGCATGAACTATATGGAAGAGGGTGGGGAGTGTGTGCAGAGTTTTCTGTAGCTCTGAAAGAGCTGCGGATTTCCGAAGTAGTGTCTCACATCAATAGATTGCAATTACTAAAGGCTTTCCAAAGGCTTTCCATCTGTACTGTCACAATAGCTCTCTAGAGAGTTTATCTATGAATAGTGCCAACTCTGAGGAGCCTTTCTGGGTCTGGAGTGTGCCACCAAATAGGAGGTTGCAAGCCTCTTACTCCATCTCCACTGCTGCATCTCCACAAAATGCAGACAGAGGAGTTAGGTTGCTGCTGTGGGTTTTAGTGGTGGTGGTGGTTTATAAGCTTTAGCAAGAGACTTTGAGGTAAAGACTTTGCTTGATTTACTGTGTTGCCTTCCAGTAGAACATGCATCAGGCTTCAGGGGGAAGGGCGATGCCTCCACCTTCTCCAAAAGGGTTTCCTTTGCGGGTAGGAGACTTTGCCAATGGCTCCTTTGCCATTTCAGTGACTGAGGATGATCTGTGCCTATCACTTTAAAATCACATTTTCCTCCCTGCCAAAAACATGCTCTCCATGCAACTTGAAAATGTTAATAGGATATAAATGCCAGAAGGGAGGCGAGAAATGACCTTCCTGCCAGTTTCCAGTGAGTAGCTATTAAAGGCTCTGTGGCAAGTCTGAAAAGAGTAAAGGGGTGATATATGTATTTCAGCCACAGCTTCCCCAGCTTGGTAAATAAAGCTGCAGTGTCCATGGCTGGTGTTCGCCAGGCTGTCCATATGAGTGCGGTAATGCAAACTAACTGAAGTGTTTCATAGGAAACTAAAACATCACAGGTGTCTACCTTCTTTCTCTTTCTCTGTTCCTTACCCTATACCTAGCAAAATTCTCCATAATGGCTTTTTATTTACGTCCTACTTAGGTACTTGTAGGCTGTTTGTGCACCATCTCAGGAACAGGTCTCAAAGTTTGGGGATTTTTTTTTTTTTTGGCACATGCGAAACACCACATGCAACAACCACATGCAGAAGTCTTTGAAACTCAAATTGGAAGATCTGGATCACAGAAGCTATGCTTTGAAGCATGCTTACAAAGGGTCCTATCAAAGAAGGTATTTCTTCATTTAATTAAGAAGGCACTTTCATTCTCAATCTTATTTTCAGTGCTAGATAATTTTCCCAAACTTGTCTTTATAATGCCATGTGGAGAGACAAACAGCTGTTTTTGCTATCAGGGTATGGTACTATCCTGATGTTCAAATTAAGTCTTTTTTAAACAACACTTTATGTGTGTTTTTATGTTTTTTTGAGAAAGATAGAAAATGCGCATGCTGGAGGACAACCTGTGGATTTTGATGTTTTAACCGGCCATCTTCACTGGCAAATGAAGAGTGTACGCTTGTAGAAGATTGTAACGTACTGGTTGGAAGGCGAGTGTTGGATCCTGATAAAGGCCTAGCAGTTGAGATGCGTACGCTTTAATGATTTCCCCACTCTCTTTAACACGGATCTGTGTTTCATGGGCAGGCATGCGTTCAGGCTGCTTGTGACTTTGCAAATATCCAATAGGCAGAGTGTCCTCAAGATCTGGCTGAATCAATCCTCTCCCTGCGTTCCACCTGTGAATTGCTCCGGTGTTATTTACGGTGTTGGCCTGCTTCCAGTACGTTGTGTGAGCTTTGTAGGGTGCAGTGCAATAACAATGCCCAGACTCTAAGTACAAATAGGATCTCTGCAGTCTAGCACGTGCAGTCTGGCATTTGCTTAAGATGGGAGTTTTGGAGGCAGAGCATTGCCAAATGTGATGATAAGCTTTTTTTTCCAGAAGAGGAGAGGAACTGCCTTATTACAACATGGTTTGGTTTCTGGTGGTTTGCAAGGATGGCCAAGTGGAAATTTGGTGTTAAACATTGGGTAGCTTTGAAAAACTGAACATACAAGATCTTGAAGCTAAAAATAAATAGCCAAGGAACTTGTGACACTGAAAATGATTGACACTTCACGCGTGTGAAAAGGCCTTCTCTTATTGTCTTGCACAATGTCTCTTTGGTTATCTCCTAAGGAGCTTTTATTTCAGTGTAGTAACTGTTAGGCAGCACTTTTAAATGTGAAGAACCAGGCTGTGTTACAGGCTTTCAAATCCATTCCTTATGCATGGGGGATGATTTAACCACTGTCAGCATGCTAGTGAAAGATAAGCTTCAGCAAATGCAAGTGCCCTAATTCTTGAGCAGGGATAACAAACACAAAGGACTAATTTTGCTTCTAGTAATTGATGACTGTAGTTGTAGGAGACAGGTGAGATGTGATAGCTCTTTTGGTTTTCTTTGCAATTAAAAAATGTTTCTTACATTTTCACTACTACATTTTATAAATAAAGATGGGGAAACAGGTGGAGGGAAGTTTTTTTGGTCCCTCTCCTGTCAGCAGATACATCCAGAATAAATGTTTGGTAATCTGCTGGTATCCCCATGTTTTGAAGAAGATAAAGGAAGAAAGACAGGAAGACAGGCAGAAAGACATAAAGAAAGAAGTCAGGCTTTTTCAAGAACACTGTAGCAGTAAGTAAAGTTTCGCTGTGCCTTTGAAAATTAGAAGACTACAGTATTTTTAATGGTCCAGGCAGAAGCTTTTGTCTGTTTCACTGTTGCTGGGTAGATTGGTCATCTTTTGTAAAGACTTCATACAAACTTTTCTTTAATTCACACATCGTATAATTCGGGTGCTCAAAAAAACCCCTCCGTAGATATCTTCATCAGTAAGAGACTCTGAAGGAGCATTTGTGCTACAGTACCTCTGTGAGCTGTCAGAGCCGAAGGGAGATGCCATGATTTCAGACATATTACACACTGCTTGTAGCCTTGGACAGTATCCCTCTTCAGTTATCATTAAAGAACAGCAAAGGAAGTTAACACAAAAACACGAATGCTGAGATCTGATTAGAATCAAGCGAAGCAAGGAAGTGCAGAGTTAAGATTTATACGCTGACCTTAATTAGCTCCATTGTTCTTGAGAACCGAAGTGTACACAATGGGGAACATTATACTTGCATCTCCAGAGCTCTTCAGTACCTAAACATAAGAAAGACTTCAGTGTGCTTTTCAGTCCTAGATTTTGTGTGTGTTGCCTTTAAGTAATATCCAGGTCTGATCTTGTGCTTTATAAGGTTGTGGATTTTTATGTTTTGCTTTTCTACAGGCAAAAAAAGGGGACACACTGCTCTCAATAACTTTAGGTTTCTGGTGCGACTTGTGCCAAGGGAAAGGTGGTCTGACATAGCAGAGTAATACCACCCTCCTGACAGGCAGTAACATAAATCTCCGTATAACAGAGCGTATTGAGCGTAGCTTAGTGCTGCTTTGTTACCCATGTCACAGTTCAAATGAGCACAAGCCACTTGACAGATTAGACTCTAGTCGCAGGGCACATGGCAGCAAGACCTTGATCTTTCCGCTTAAGTACCCTTTCAGGAACATCACCTCCTCTGAAGGTCCAGTACTCTCAGGGATGTTACTCCCCTTCTCACCTTGAAGAGCTACAAAATAAATACAAGCCTTAACTTAGCAAACACTAGAAAATCCAGGTGATCTTTGCAGGGAATTGAGGTGCTTTCATGCCTTTTTGTGCCTTTGCCATAAGCCTGATGTTAACCTGATTTTTGCAGAGATGTTAGCTTTCAAGGTTAACAAGTAATGTGTTGTTTTGTTGCCATTTCGGTTGGTGGTTCATCTTCTAGCTTGTACCTCGGTTGGGTGATTCTTGTGTAGAAAATGCTGGTGGTGAGAAAGTTTGCTGGGAGAGTTTGTATATTAAGGTAATCTTTGCTCAGCCTGTTATGTGTGCACGTCAGAAATACCTGCATTGCTTCTCTAATGAATGTATGTTCACTCTGTTCCTCTTGTTGTCTGAAAAGATTCCTGGCCAAGTACTGACGAGAATGAGGAAAAAGTCTATCTCAAACTGCATTTGTGGTTGCTGTCGTTCCACCTTTAATGTACGTCTTCCAGCTTTACCTCTTCTCCCCCCAGTATCTAACCTGCTCAACCTGTTCTAGTTCTGCATGCTGGAACCAGCAAACTGCAGAACGTACCCCCTCTCAGGGTCAGCAGTTTTTTCCTCTTTCTTTTCTCTCTTCTTTTAAAAATAGGCTGTTTGTTAACAGTAGGTTGTCAGCATTCAGGGAAACTTCTCTAAAAAAAATGGTGAGGAGAATCTTGGCATTTGGGCTTAGCCAGGGCTTTTCACATGGCTTTTTGACCCATGATGCTCACCTGCATGATGCACACAGCTTAGGCAAAGACATGGTCTATAAAGTAGTAGTGCCATTATACAACTGGTAAATAGCATACAATATGCAAATACTGCTTTCTGTTTCTTGAGGGCATCTATAGATATGCTGAGTTCGTCAGGCTGCTCTCTTAGCTAAAGTTTTCTAAACACTCTCAGACATTTTTTGGTAAATCCTCAGAGTCAGCTCTTCAGTGCTTCATGTGGAAAGATGTCTTAAAACAGAGGAGGTGTACAACTTCTGTGTGGCTCATTCTTGACATCAAGCCACCTCAACGTGTCATCTTTCTTGACAGTTTCAAATTGAGGGTAGAGAGAGTAAGGCAATCCATATTGCTCATGGGTTGCACCAAAATTAATTTCACTTGAGGGTGAAAGTTCCCAAACTCCAGTAAAGTAGCACAGGTCATGCAGGGACTTCTGTTTCCAACTACTATGCTTGACTAAACAGACATCTTAACAAGACATGAAACCTTTTCTTAGTGCTTCTCTTCTCAGTGGGGGAATGCTGTGAGATCACCGCTACTGAGGAAGGAGGACCACATGTTCAGGAACAGGAGAGGAAATGGGCCGAGCACGTGAAACCTCTTTTGCTAGGATGCCGTCCTTAGTGCTGGGAAAAGTTTGCACAACTTGTGTGTGTGCAGTGATAACCTCTTACTTCCTTGCCCCTCAAGTTACTTGGTGACTGCTGATATCGGGGTGATCCAGAGACCCTGCTTTAACGAAGATGTCCTTCTCTTATCTAGTGCAGCTTCCTTGCTTGCCTGCATGTGGGTGTGTGTGCAGGGGCAGGGGGGAGGTATTCAGCTCCATCTGCACAGCATCCCCAGCATTACTGTGGTTGTCTATTTTTTCCTCCTTGTGCTGTGTGCCATCAGGATTGCTCAACAGTTGAGTGTGAAAGGGAAACAACTGCGTGAGGGCTTTGCCTGGTTCTGGGAAGTAGCCGGGGCGTATGTTTGCTTGGTTGTTAAAGGGGGTGCGGTTTTGGGGGGAGGCAGGATGTACCTGGGACTTCTTGAACCATGTTTGCTCTTAAGGATAAAACTTTTCGCTTTCTGACATCCTTTCTCTAATTTTCTCCCCCCCCTCTTTTTTTTTTCCCTGATGCTAAAATTGAAAACTGCTTTAACTGTCCTTACCATCTAGTAACACTTGTTTTCTTTAAACATTAAGTTTCTTGAAAAATCAGCAATGAAGTCATTGACTAAGGTTATATACCGTGATAACTAAAGGATGTGCCTGAAAACCACAGATTTCCAAAAAGATGAAAAAGCAGTTCAGAATGTCCCAGGCCAGGTTTTTGGTACACTTTTAAAAATCTTATTCCTGCTTAATTTTAGTGTAGTTAATAAACTTTTGTCTCCAAGCTTAAGGAAGTACAGGGGCCTCAGAAGGCGCTTGTTTAATACTGTCCCTTATGAAAGTGTTTCTTACGGCTTGGAAGTCTTCTTGCAGTATTTGGCACTGTTAATTTAGGTCTGCTCTGAATTCAATGCAGACTGCAGGCAGGCAGTTTAGTGAAGTGATACTGGGAAGCTTACGCTGCATTTCCCTCCTCTTTTACCTCACTTATGCAAGGGTCGATGCGAACTGCAAATGAACGCTTTCTTTTGCTGTCCTTTGGGAAGCTTTGCTTTGGAGGCATGGTTTGAATCAATTCCCTGTCACAGCATCATCAGGCAAATATTTGTCTCCCTTTTTTCCTTTGAGGTGTTCTGACAGCGCTGCTGGTAGGGAACAGGAGTAACTTTGAGCCAAGCTGGGAATGCAGTTGTATCAATCTCAGCCTGTTTGAACTTGCTGATTCTGCGTAGCAAAGTAGTTGCTTAAATGTGAATACAGTATAATTATTCAGAAATGGTACCCCCCTGCTTTATATTTGTAGATCAGTATCTTTTTTCTTACTCATGTTTACAACTTGCCTTTATTCACAACAAAGCAAAATTTTACTCTAGGATAAAAATATAGAATGCTTTGTGTGCATGTGTGTGTATCGTATATCCTTAGGTATCATGTATTGGCAGCTGCACGGTATTGGTTAACTTTGTAGACTGTCCTGGTAGCACTGAATAGGGACTTCTAATCTGTCATTTGAATGTAATCACAGGTGCCTTTTGCAGCCTTAGTGCACCCAGCTAGTCTTGGTGGATCTAAATAATAACGCTCATGTCATCCTAATGATGCTGTCTGCTGCCCCGCTGTAAGGCTATTTTTGCTTTGCTGGGAGAACCTCATGGCACAGGGAGACAGACAGCGTGGAAGCCCGCACTGAACTTGGAGGGATGCTTACAGCATGTCTGTGCGGCACCTTGGGCTGCAGCAGCTCCTGAGGGGATGCTGAGGGGGTTGTTACACCCACATGTTGCTATGTGGGGAGGCTCCCTGGGGCTGTGTTAGCCCTAATAGGCAGAGCTAGTAAGCGCTGGGGCCTCCATGGGATAACGAGCCATGCCACTGCGCTGGCAAGATTGCAGAGCCTGGTGCCGTAGGGAGTGCTAGCTGGGGGGATCTCCTGCTGTGCCTGGTTGCAGACACGCGGCTGAAATGAGTCAGTCCTTCCCAGTCTGATCCTTCCTGGGACCCATTCGCCCCACCCTGCTCTTTCACCACGTGCGTTGCAGTGGCTTTCCTGCTAGCATAGCCATGGAGATTTCTTGCTGTTCAGCATCATTTTGTTTATCCCATGCTAGTGTTCAACACTGGTTACCACTAGAATATTTGGTGGTACTTGAAATTTGCTTTGAGATTGCTCAGCAGTTGTAAGAGGGCGTTTCCCAAATGGTTGCGTTTTTGGTATTTGAATGTCTCTTGACTTGCTGTGAAGCGTGCATGAGTGTCTGAGGGCTTTTTGGGTCGTTTTGGGGGTTTTTTGAGGATGCAAACAAGCCAAGAAGAGAAGACAAACAGGAATTCATCCAAGTCCAGATCATGTCTGATTTGCAAAATGACCTGCATCTTTCTGGTTCCTGTGATTACAACTGGCAAGGGCTTGAGTGGATTGCTCTCTTAAGTGGGTGATGCTGGTAATTAGCACTGGAAATACATTGTCAATACAGATTCTCTACATGTTTTAACAAACAAACAAACAAACAAACTGACTAAACTCATTAACCCAAGGGCATAATGTTAGTGCACTTTTGACTTAAGTTCCAGTTGTATTCACGAGACTCTTAAAAGAGAAGGTTAGCAGCAGTATATTAAGTGATTACTCCTAAAAATGCTGCTGCTTCACTTTCTGTTTGTTTATGATTTATTTCCTATGCATGTCAAATGGCAGATGCTTTGAAGAGGAGTTCCCTGTGTTTTCCTACATGTCTAGACAATTTGTGACAAAGTAATATTTGTTAAGCAGAATAAAATAAAAACAGTGGGAAAGATGACATGACCTAGAAATCACTCAAAAAAGGCATTATCAGTATAATTTTGAAGGCTGTCTTTTACTCTGTGGGCCATTTTTCATTCTGTGACACCTGAAGAAGGTCATGGTCCAAATGTCAACCTGTTTTGGATGCCCCCTGCACTCTTGTTGGTTATGATACGGTGGCACAAAGTTGAAGCTTAGACAAAGAAGACTTTTTTTTTGTTTTTTTAAACATACATATTTCGTCATGTTCTGGATGATAGACACACTTTTTCTTTACTGTAGATTATTGAAAACATGTGGTTTTGATTCTTTGGAGATTATTTACCGTTATTTGAAGGTAGCAATATAAGTGAAAGATCTCAGGGAAGAAAACAATGGAAGAGGTAAAGCAGTTGTATCAGCTAAATTGTACCTAGGGCATCTGACCAGCTCAGTCCTTCCCAGACTAACTTGGTGAACTTGAGTAACTCTTTATGTTGGAGAAAAAAAGTATATTTTGAGAAAGCTGAAGGGTGGAAGGCTCTGGTTTTTGTTCGTAGTCTCTGAATGGTGGGATGTGTGGCTCGCTTGTGTTTAGTTCAGATACATCACATGTATGAGGATCATACCCTTGATTTTAATATCAAACTGCTCAGAAATCACGAGGGAGATGAGGAACAGCCATCTGCAATACAGTAGAGTATAGGGTACATCTAGTGGTAAAGTGGAGAAACTTAGAATAATATGTGGGATACGAAGCCAGAACCTGAACTTGATACTGTCAGATGATCTCTCTGGACTGATAATGCCCGGATTCATTGGCCTCCCCACTGCGCTTCCACAAGCATGGAGACGTGAGGGAGGAGGAGGGTGTTTATACATGCACTGGTTCCTGTGCTCAGGAATTAATCTTGATTTAGATGCTGGGACTTTCCCAACCAGGCCTCAGTGAAATTGCTTGCTGCTCCCCCTCTGGACATGCTGCTCCTTCTAATCAGACCTACCTGACATAAACCTCTCTTGACTGCAAGCCAGCAATGCTTGTACTGCCATAGTTATAAGGGAGAGGCTTAACCCTGGACCCTGCTCAGAGGCTGCAGATACACCCTTTTGTTCCACACCTTCATTTTGCCCAGGCCTCCGAGCCAGGCAAGCCCTTTCTCTTAGGGTTGTGGAGCACATCAGCAGCCGTGGAAACCCGGGGTGCAGCTACAGTGTGGTTTTTCTCCCCAGAGTTAAGAGGTGAGGGATTCCCACGCATGCTGAGGAATGCTTCCTCTCCAAGAGCCAAAGTGGTGCTGATCAGGTTATCTGCATGCAAAGCAGGAGCTCCTGGTTTTGTTCATAATTCAGTGGGACCCGGAGCTGGGAGCAGCTGCGTCTTGCAGTTGCCTCTTTCGGGATGCTCTGACTCCTTCTTCTAGCCTTGAGCCAGCCAGTCAAAACCTGCCCACGTTCTGGTTTTGGCATTGAAGCTGTAGGCTGCCCTGCTTCAAGACCTCCAGAAAGCTTATATGATCAACATGCAAATCCTCTCAGCATTAAGAAAATACAGCAGCCCTTTTTGGAGATGCAGTAAAGACCGGGATGTGACCAGCAGGGGCTGCATTTCACTTCATTAGGACACATGCCCTTTTTTTTTGTTTTTTTCTCCCCCTCCTATGAGTCACCTCCCTTAGGCACTGATCCAGCACCATCCACGAGGAGAAAAAGGAGTAAAGCACTTGAGTTCTGCATTTGTTTATTATTACAAAAGTCTCTTCTTCAATGAAAAGTAGCAAAGTATTCACTTGCTACTGAAATTATACTCTGCATTACAGTGTGGGGCTGAAAACTTTTTCTGCCTGTTTCTTTTAAAAAAGAAAAAAAAAAAGGAAAGAAGCTGGGGGAATTCTTGTGCAGTGTCATCTTCGTCATCCTATTCACGTGACCATTAGAGAGAGAGGAAAGTTGTGGCAGAGGAGGGGAAGCGGAAGGTGATTCTCCCAGGGAGGATGGAATGAAAGGCAGTCAAGCACTTGAAAAATGTGATTTTGTCAAGAGGGCTGACTGGCACACAGTCGTAGCACAGTTGGATCCTCTTGGCTCACCTGCGAAATTCCTTATGTGAGGAGGAGGTAGGAAGTTACAAGGAGAGCTTTTTCATGTACAGCTGTGCTGCAAAAAGCGTAGTGTGTAGCAAGTTATCTGCATGTTTTACATAGCAGTTCTTAAATGTTAAAGAGTTTAGTTCAGAGGTGGATCAGACCTTGTTTGGAAAAGACTTAATTTCCTCTTTCCATTTCAGGATTATTCTTTGCAAATTCTTCTGGCTTGCTGTCTGGTCTCGTTTTAAATACAGTTCCACCACTTCCTTTGAGAGGCTAATCAAGGCTACCTAGCACTTAGTGCAAGGGAGTCCTCCCTAGTATTAAGCTCAAATTTTTATATCCTTCCTTTCATCCTGTGTATCATGGTTGCATTTTAGTGTTCCACCTCCAGTACTGTCCAAGTGTATGTGTACTTGAATGCATGCTGTGGAGACTTACAACCACCATATGAAGTGCAGGTTTCAGGGCTCTGTACCTTCCCAAGCTTGTCTGCCGTTCTTGGGTTGCTCTATAGGGTGGCTCAGAGCCACAATTATTGATTTAAATTAGAAAAAGAAGCCAAGTTTCATGTGCTGTGGCTCTGTCTCTCTTCTGAGCTGCAGCAGTGGTCATTTCAGAGCTGCTGGCACATGTTACTGTAACCTGCATCTGTGTCTGAATACTAGCGTTTCTGTGCATGTCCTTATTTTGCCCTTCTTTTTTTGCACTACATTCTCACTTAAAGTGTTGAGTGTTTATTTTTTGGAACTGATGAATGTCATATCATTTTCCTTTTTCATTGTAAGATGCTGAAAGCCAGGCTGACTTGAGCCTGCCTTTCATATTCAAAGTATGCCAGTGTTGTCAGACCAAAATATGTTGTTACAGTCACAATGGGAAAATAACTTCTAAGCACAGCTTTGTTCCTGTTCTCCTTGTATCTTGGCAGGCTAAACAGTGAGGTTGAGCATTTTCAGACTTTCAGCATAACATGTAAGATCTAATCAAGGCAAACTCTTCTGAAGGGAGAAGGCAACACAAATACTACCCCCCCCCCCCCATTATAGTTAGGAAACTTTTTAAGTAAAAGAGGCCTTGGTGAAGGGATTGTTTAACTTTAAAAGAAAGGTTGTGGATGTGGATGTGACTTGGCATCTTCTGCAGTTCAAGCCAAGTTGGGTGATAAATGTTTTCTCGAGGCAGAATGACATCCATATTGCAAAGTAAAAGAGAGAGATGAAGATTGTGTCTATCCTTTGTACTGCTAGGCTTTATCTTCCCGCTTATCTTGGGCTGTAGCTCTAGTAATCTTTTTCCTCTCCACCCTTGACTTGATGTAGTGAAACTTGCTTAACCTGCCAAAGGAACGAACCTGCTGGCTGTAATGTGGACAGGTTGTGACTCCTCTTGAGAGCTCTGGAACCTGCTGCTTTGGTTTCGGATTTTTCTTTTTTCCTTAATGATGGCATGCAGAGAGCTATCACAGCGGCTGTGATATTTGACCTGCACAGTAGAAGTCAAAGGTGCAGTCAGGGTGTCTTCCTGTTTACAGCTCAATAGCTCAGGCTGCTTCCTTTCAAATATGCAAAACTAAAACATGAAGGGATTACCACATTCCTTGCTGTGGGTACAGATTCTGCTCTTGCTTTTAGGGCATGGCAAAAGCACGCACGTTGCAGGAAGGAGAACTGCAAGCTGGGGGCAGCCGATGACTTTGATACCAGACATAGCAAAGCCCTGTCACTGTGGTGCTGAACCCACATTAGCAAGCCCTGCCTTACTAACATATGTTACGCTGCAAACACAGCTGGACTACTTTTGGGACTTGTAGGAGCCAGTATGTTTACATGCATTAGGTCATGGCAGGCAGAGGTGCCAGGTTGGACTGGCACTAACCTGGAGATCTCAACAGTTCTTCCTGTTGGATGTGCCATCACACCCCTCTCAAGTAGGAGAAGCTCCATCAAAACAGGCAGAGTTCAACAGGTGGACAAACGGACGGAGGAAAGAACTCAGCCCTGAGGAAGATGTTTTGCATGGGTGGCTACTAAACAGGAGTTCTGCATACGTGTTACAGGCAGAAAGGAGACTTCAAAAGAAAATAGGAACATAAAAGTCCCACGCTTAAAGTGTAGCAGGTTTTTCTGTTGTTTGTTTTCTGGATGAATGTGATCCAGCTTAACTGCTGTTGCTCTTTAGCTCCCTGAAAAGTAACTGGCCAAGCAGTGCTAGCTATGCATCAGCCAAGCTGCCAGAAGGTTAAGCATGCAGGCCTTGTGTGTGTGTCTGGGGTGGGGGACAGACAGGCACATGCAAAAGCCTCTGTCTCACTTTCAAGAGCTCATAGAAACTGGAAAGCAGTCTTCACCAAAAAGAAAAAAAAAAAAGACCAACAAACCACCTTCCAGGTTTTGCTTTGTCTCTGCAATTGAATACTACGTTTCGTTGTTCCCAGATGCTTTTCGAGTTTTATCTTCAACCACTGTGGACAGAAACCCTAAATAACTGATTTCTTCTCCCTTATTCTTGCATGAATACAGGCAACTGCTCCTCACACTGTTGATTTATCAGCTGCAGGAAGCTCTGGGATTGACTTAGCTAGCATGAGAAGTCAGATCAGTGCCATAAGGGGGGAAAAAAGGACCAAAAAAAAAGAACAAAGACAGTAGGCGGTACAGATGCCTTCCCTGCAGATTTTGTGAGACCAGGTAGCACTGGATTCATGCAGATAAATCAGTTAGCTTTGGTGCCTATGGTGGTGGGGCTACCAGAGGGCCGAGTCAGGGGAGTGCACTGCGCTATGGAGGCTGTGTCAGTGCTCCGACTTTTCCCTGGAGAGAGCCAAACCCTCGGAGCTTCAACCGTCCTTCTGCTCCCAGTCAGGCGATCGGCAGGGGAAGAGGGCAGACAAATTCAGCAGTGCTTCTGTGATGCTGTGCCCAACCTGCTGGGCACATCTGCACACAGAATGCTCTCTCCTCCTTGAACCTTCCACAGTATGACTGACAGACGTCACCAGTGTTCGTCCACCATTTGTGTGACCAGTGGGAGTTACTGGGGGGCTGGGGAAGCCACATTTTACTTCATGTGTACCTGGTCCTCTGAGCAGTCCCAGCCTTGCCAGGCATTGAAAGCAGGCAGTAGCTGAACAGCCATTTTAATCTTGCATTGGTTGTGGTATGTGTGGTGCTTTTGGCTTGAGGCTGTTCCCGCATAGCACCCTCAGAAGCCTGGCTGTAGTTTCAGATGGTAATTTAGATGCCTTTTTTTTTTTTAAAAAGTTCAGAGATTGTGAAAGGAAATGTTAAAAAAAGCATTGTGTGAGGAGACAGTCCTCCCAGCAGCTCCACTGGAGTCTGCCCCATGGGTCAGTTTGGTCTGGTCTGTTATCTTGAAGCATCATGCCCCTGGAATCCAAAGCTAAAATGGATTTTATGTCATAACACCCAAGCAGTTATGAGGACATACAAGACTCATCTAGGTTTACAACATTCTCTCATGTTTGAACATGATAGCATGCAGTCAAGTTAAATGGTATGGTCCTGAGCCGAGTTGGGGGTTTGACTTCTGAAGGATGTGCCCAAATGCCATTAACATTGTCTCCCTTGTGCTGCTTTGAAGTCAGTCGTATGGACAAAGGGCAGCTCACTCCTGCACTCCCACTTCTACCTATCGGAAGCAAAAATTTCCATTGTATGTAGGAACCTAAGTTTGATTTTTTTCCAAAAGCACTGTAAATTTGAAGTGAGGCTAAAGGCCCTACATTTTTTTAAAAAAAGAAAATTTACTATTTGAGCTTTTAGTATTCAGAAAAAGAAGCCCGGGGGCAATACCCTGGAACTAGATGACAGTGTCTTCCTCAGGTTGCAGATACGGAAAACCAAGAGGCAAGCGGGTCAGGTATACAGATATTCATGAGATTGCTTCCTGAGCCATTTTGTCCCTCTCCACTTTCCAGTATCTTTGTGATGAGAAATGGTTGTTTTCCTGGGGAAGCAGGTTTGTGAACACGCTTTGGCAATATGGAGTTTTGCAAGCCAAACTTGCTGCAAGCTTAACAGTGTGACCAGATATATCTTGACTTCAAAGTTGCAGTTGAAATTCGATATTGGGGTGCACCAGTGTGTTAAGGATGAGAAGGAAACAAATGTATATAGGAAATGTTACTCTGACTTTGGCATATTTGATCCATTTGGGGTACTGTCTGAAGCTGTAAAAGGAGAGCCAGCTGAAGATGGGGTGCTTTTTTTGCACTGAGAGAAGTGGATGCCAAGCTGCAGTCTTTTAACTACCAGACTGCCACAAGACTAGAAGGCTGCGCCTGCAGATTACTGTGCGGCAGGGCCTCTTGGATGGTGGAGGATACTCATGGGGCCAGGCAGTCGCGGGGCAAGTGCTGTGCTGTGGGTTGGGGCATGGGAAAAAGCTGCTGGGCTCCCTGCTGCAGCCCTGCGTGGTCCTGGGTGCTGCAAAGGGCCCATGCTGGATTGTGCCCCAGCTATCTTTCCAAAGTGCAGTCTGGTTTATGGGATCTCTGCTGGTATTCTTTAAAGGCAAACCTTAGAAGTGATGGTGGCATTAAAATTATTTACGTGGACTTTCCACACTGATTGGCCTGTTGACAATGTCTTCTTCCTCCTCCTGCTCAGGCACATGAAGATTCATGAGAAGGATCCAAACAGCACAGCAAGCACAACTCCCCCATCGCCGCTGAAGCGCAGGCGATTATCTTCGAAACGGAAGTTCAGTCATGATGCTGAGATGGACAGAGAGGAGAGGACACCTGCAAAAAAGGTTCTTTATGGGGCATGAAGCAAAAGACATTCCTGGCTACCTCCCTAAACTGTCAGCTGTGGAGTTCATATAATCAGCATAGAAATATTAAAACGTGGTCTTGTTACAGCCCTGTTTTAAGATGCCATGCTTATCCTGTGTAGCCAACGCTGTTGTCTGAGATTGAAAATTAATTTCTAATTTTATACGTTGGAAGAATTCAATTTTTAAAATTCCTTATTGTTTAAATTTTTGGGTTTGCTGATGATTTATATTAGATAATTGATGTTGGATGATAAGAGGATGAACTATTCTTTTGCTACTGCAGCTTTTCTTCTAGGTTTTTTTTCTCCCGTTTAATTCACAGTCTTGCAGGATAGTAATTTGAACTTTACAAAAACAGCGTTTACTTCAAAAGCAGCAACAGCTTAAGTCTGGTTTTGTTCTGATCCAGAGGGGGAAAAAAAAAATCTCTAGTACAATTCCGTTTCACAGTAGCATAATCCTGCATTATTGGAGTTGCAAGAGCAACCAGAAAAATACTTATTTGAAGGCTAGACATCTCCGTTAGGGTTTTGTTTATGAAATATTTTAGTGCAATTCAGTCATTTATACAAAATGTATGGTGGCTGCCAAACTTAACTCGACCCTTTCCACTTACTATCTCTAAATGACAAGCTAGTAGCAGTTCCCTTTAGCTCAGTATCCCTTGTTCTGTGCATGCTTTTCTCCCTGTAATCAGAAGAGGGCTATAGAAAACATGCAGAAGTTCATTGCTTTTCCCTGGACCACTTGAGTTAGCAGTTGGCAGTATCTCAGTGGCATAAATAATTTAGGCTGACAGCTTGCCTGGCTTTCTGAAGGGGGAGGAATGCTAGTTCAGTGGTATATAAACATATGGGTTTATAAGTTGTTCAAATCGCAGTCTCTCATTAGAACTGATGCATCCATGACTTAGCTGCACACTTTTTCTCCTACTGAGCCTCCTTCTCTGTTGTGCACGTTCTCACGCACACGCAGAGGCTCTGTCGCTTATCCTCTCTCCGTTGCTGAAATGAGTCATTTCTGGTCTCCCTGCAGCAAAGTTACGGGTGAAGACTGCTAATTCGTTTTTAAGAAAAGGACTTTGAATGGATTGCATGTTTGGTTTGTTGCTTAAAATTTGGTCTAGCGAGGTTTTTTTCCCTCTCTCTGAAGGTTGTCGAGGATGGTCACTCCGGTGAAGGGGATAAAAAGGCTGAGGAGGAAGTTTATCATTGTCCAGTGTGTTTCAAAGATTTTTATTGCAAGTATGGGCTGGAGTCCCACATGGAAACACATCCAGACAATTCACTGAGGTAAGAAATAGCCCCAAGAGTGTTTCTGGTCACCAGATGGCCTGAGGGAGCCTGCTGGGGAGGGGCAGGAGCAGCCCCTGCACTGTTATCTGCCCCTGCTTTGTGATTTTTTTAACAGATTTTTAAATGTTTCTGCCTCATCTTGCATTACCAGGGTGCTGTGTGGCTTAATTTTATTATTTTTTGCAAATACAGGAAATCTTGCTAGTTAATAGCTGGGAATGTTTTTAGAAGAAATTAAAGCACCCCTTCCTCCCCTCCAAACCCATCACTGTTGTTACATACAACAGTACAATGCCAACGGTGCAGAATTTTAACAAGTTAAACTAAAGATGCTTAAAACATGAAGCAAAACTTGATAAAAGTATTCAGGTACCAGCCTATGAGATTATTCTGCCTGGGGAGAAGGCGGCGGCTGGATATAAAGGTTTTGTTGTCTGTTGTAGGAGCGAGTGAAGATGGATGAGTTTCTGGTTCCAGACTTACAATAAAATGTGCTATGCTTTTCTGCGTGTTGAGGTTAGGGAATGATTTGGATTTTGGCTTAAATCAGCTTCTCTTAACAAGGAAACATTAGTTATTAATTGTTTGGGAAGGTGCTTGGGTATTGTGTTTTTTGGTTCAAGTAATTGCCCCTGATAATGTAGAAAAGCACCTATTTTAGAAAGGGAGATTGTCCATTTGCAGAAGCTTGTCAGTGTTTTAAGCTTATTTTGGGACATTGGGCTCTGATGATCTTTTCAGATGTGTGCAGAATTCAGCATCTTGAAGTACCAGCACTCTCCCTTGAATATAGTTTCTTAATAGAATGGCATGGAGCAGAGCCATCCCATTCTATTAAGCGGGATTAATTCTATTAACTTTTATTTTTTTTTTTTAAATTAGAAAACCTTTGTAAATACGTGTAAAAAACATTTTTAAAGGCATTGTAAGTGCTGTAATTATTAGGGAAAGGAGTTAGAAAGCTCTTTCTTAAACTCAGTCCAGAAAATAGTATTTAATTGAACGGATTTTGCTGTTTCTGAAGTAAATGAAGTAAATTTTCATTATAGAGCAAAACTGAAACAGTTGTTCTCTGCTTAAGAGCTCTGCAGCCCCACAAAAGGGAGTCAGAGATAATTTTGCCATACGCTTTGCACTTCAGAGAAAGTGGCTGTCATATTAGGCTTATCCTGGCATTAGCCTCATTTTGAAGCTTCTGTGAAAGATGTGAGCTCTTTGCAAAGTTATATGCCATGGACCTGAGTGGAGAGGTGGATTCTCTTTCTTTGATGGATAAAATGTAAAAGAGCAGATACCCTTCTAGCTTGGCAGCTTTGCAGTCTGCTGTGGTGAGGCAGAAAGAGACACTGGCTGTGCAAACATGCTGTTCCTCTTCATGCAACTCTTGCTCTAGGATTAGGAGACTTGCTTTTGGATAATACTCTTCTGAAATGGATTTTGCTACCCTTGATTGTGTTGAGCAACAAAGACTAAAATGTGTCCCTAAATCAAAGCCACGATTGTCAAGCTCTGTGGGCATGAGTTAAGGGTGGTGTTGGGATGCTGGTCTTTATGGACTTGTTTAAACGATGGTATGGGGTTTTTTGTCAAATACATGCTTTAGCAATTTAAGACATGTCAGCGGAGATAGAATAGGACAAGGAAGCTTGGTTCTCCCTGGTCGACTAACATATTCAAATGCAACTTGCCCTGCCTATCTGGTTTAAAACACACCCTTTGTCTTAGTCTAGACAAGTCAAATGCAACTGTTTGGCCCAACCTAGCAGAAAATCCTCTGGTAAGCAGGGGAGTCTGGGCTGCTGTTAAGGTGACTCTTTCATCCCCCCAAAAATGGGTTAAGATCCTTGGCAGGCAGGGGCTGTAGTCCCCCAGTTCCCAGGGTTCTGCAAGACTGTAGGATTCAACAAGGTACGCTGAATGTGGCATGCCATTCACAGTTCTGAGTTCATGTGACTAAAATGATTCCTCTTGGTGAGGCTTAGGGGTGTTTTTTGAGCGAAAGAGATGAAGAAAATAAAATATTTTGCTAGAATGTGAGAGCAGGAGGCATGTGTGTATGAGTGTGCTTGTGGTGGGGGAGCAAACTGCAGAATATTAGAAGGTGTTCCTCAAATCCTGGTGTTCCCTTATTGTAGAAGGCAAGGTGGAAGAGCTCACCTTAAAGTTCAAACAAACAAAAAATGTGTAGCAGCTGTGTTTTGAGCAAAGGGCAGGGAGCAGTCTCTTTTTATTGCCAATATTGTAAAAGTAGAGTCACTTGATCAGGACTTCGGTGAGGCAGGTATCAGATGTTCTGCAGCCCAGAGCCAGATGCTCTGGCTCTGGCAGTCCGTTTGGGGCTACTGCTGTAGGTAGCCCAGCACAGACTGTTTTGTCACGACCAAAAATAAGCGATGCTCAATCTGCCTAGCCATGCCGTTCTTTGTAAACCACAGGGCAAACCTCCGACTCCTTTTTGCTCCCCCGGTAGTTAGTGTAAAAACGATGGCAGACATTGGCTCTGGAGCCGTGCACCATCCTGCACCGCCTTGATAGCGGTACAGCCTCCCTTCAGGGATGCACCCCAGCAGTAGCAAAGTGCTGGGGTGGGCAGGAGCTTCTGCCTGGCTTCCTTGTGGTCCTTTAATCCTGCCATTGTAGTGCTGCTGTGTAAATACAGCCTCTTGCCCCAGAACTGTCTGAGTCTGTCTGTCCTGGCCCCCCTCAGCGAAGTAGCAGAAAAGGTAAGGCTGGCTGGCAGCGCCCGGATGAGTGTGTGAGCAGCTAATTTACAGGGTGGGCCATTACCCTTCCAGATACTGTCAAATGAACAACTTCAAATCACAGGGTTAGCTGTTCAAAGCCAGATGAAAAGACACCCCGCATTGTCTTCCCCAGTACTGCTTTTTCATGTAAAGCCGCGGGCCGGGAGCACCTCATTGTTTACTTGCAGCAGAATAAACAATACATAATCCACTGATTGTGTAGAGAGGCTCCCACTTGGGAGAGTATCTCTTGATTATGTAAAATCCTAAATCGTGCATCTTTGTCTCCTAATTATGACAAGAACTACCCTGCTCTTGGGAGCAATAATAGGGCCCTTTGTCCAGCTGACAATGGGCTGTGGCACTGCATCTCCTTCATGGCATTAGCCCCCCTGGTCAGTCCCTGTCCCTTTGAAGCTCTGGGACCTGCACCCTAATTAGTGCCATGAGCTGGTCCCAGTGAGGTTGTCTGCAGCCCCATTAGCAGTGGGAAGTGGCCCGGGGGTGCCTTCTGACCCCCTTTGCCTCTCTACCTGGATTATTTAAAGAAGACGTCTGTTTCTCTGCAGCTGGGGCCTCAGGACACCGTCTATTTTGGTGAGTTTGTATCTGAGTGTTGGTATAATTAGCAGAGCTCTGAAAGGCTGTGCAGCCAATAGGGAAAATGAGAAACATCACAGACGGGGTAACTACTCTGGAAACTTTTGTGGCTGAGGGTTGCTGTCAAACGTGGTAATGTGCTTGTAAAGGTTGCCTGACAGACAGCTCTGAGCAACATCAGCAGTGCAAGCAAGGGAGGCATGAGGATTTCCTGGGGAGAAACCTCTCAAGGCACTATGTGAGGTTTCTCCTCTTTCCTTTGGCAAGTACAATGGAAAGGTTTAAAGTAAAACGTGAGGCTTCTTAAAAAGTACATGCGCTATAAAATTTCTCTGTTGGGTTTCGCTGTAACCAGAGCATACCCTTTATATTTCCTCTTCTCCTCCAGGAGGCTTCTTACAGTACCCACTGTAGGAATAGCTGAAGGTATTTTTAATTTTGACTTCCTCATAGCAGCAAGGAGACGCTTATGCTGCCTCTCATGCCTGTGTATCTTCCTGGGGAGAGGAGGAGGGAGGTGGTGACAGCATTGCAGCTACCTCCTTCCTTAGAGATGTGTTTCAACATCAGTTCTTAGCCAGGATAATTGCGCAGGTTGAACATGGTAAAAGCTTGGATCATAACGAGTGTTATGGGGACTTTCTGATGACATTTGGTTCAGTGTGGCATTGCCTTCAGTTACAGGATTTGATTTAACTTTTTATAGGAGACAAGGAATAAATGGACATTGCAGAGTGTGAAAGACACTGTCTACCTCAGTCACTGAGCTGACCTGGTGACCAGAACCAGTAGATGCCTGTTGCCGTGAATGGATTCAGGGTAGATGAAGTTTTTTGACCTTTTACAGAGCATGTCCGAACAGTGATATGATGTATGAAGCTTTGTAACCTGCCAAATCCCAGGCATATTTTCACAAGGACAGCAAAAGCAGTTCTCTTGCCCCAGAGTGATGTGCTTCTGTAGAACTTCCAAACAAAGAAAACCAAAAGCCATTCACAGTCCACCTTGTTCTTCAAAACCGCCTACCCAAGTTTTGCTGAAACTTGTAAAGACAAATTGGCTAGAGGTGGAGTGCCACCATGAAAGGCTGTTGTTTTGAGCAGTTAGATCAGTAACAGGCATAGCAACAGAAGATCTCAGGTCCTGGAATGGAAAGTGTCAGGACACTGTGACCATTGGTGTCTGTTGTCATCTGCCTCCAGTTTTGCCAGGGTAACCACTGTGAGCGCTTGTTTCTGAAAACACACCCAGCTTGAAAGTGCTATAGTTGTGTCTTGGTGTTAACTGGCTTCACGCAGGAGTGGAAAATTTAAATGCACTAGGAATGGTCTGCTGGACTCGGTGGGTAAATTGTTTCACAAGATGTCACGTGCACTTGCGATTCAGTCAAGCTGGTCACCAGGTTTCCCCCTTTGCCAGCATATCCCCGTTCTTCAGTTCATGGTGCCAGGTGATGGGATGCTGCAAGGCACCTGGACCTACATCCCAAACTTAAATCATTTTAGCCGATGCACATGAGGATTTAAGTCAAGACGAAAGGAAGTGATTCCTGTTTTTGCCAATGCCTAATTAAGCAACTTTAGGAATTCACTTTCTAGCTTTTCTCTCCTTATATAGTAGGGAGTAATCCTACTAACTTCACTTTTGTGAAGCACATTGGTTTCTACACATGGTCAGGCTTTTGTGGGAAGAGGGTGTTAGTGACATTGCAAACTTACAAGAGTGAATGTGTCTGAAAACTAAATGTTGTTTGCAATTTACATTACTTGTGAGACAAAACTGCGGTAGGGAGAGGAAGTTTTTTCCTTGTAATTGATACTACTGTTACTGGAAGCAACTTGAGTCACGAGTGACAAGTAGTCTTCATGCAGCATTATGAAATTTCATACTGCTTTTCCATTTCTGTCACAACTGTTGGTGTGCATATAGATAAGCCTCATTCCTTGTTAGCACTTCAAAATATAAAATGTTGTGCTCTTTTAATGTGGCTGGATAATTCTGAGGTGGTTGTATCCTACATGATTGTTGAGTACTGAGAGAGAGATGGAGAGCACTCCAGCACAGACATGTTCATGGACCTCCCTGACCTTTGGTTTTTGCACACTATACTTTGGCCCCGATACTTCCTTTCTTAGTCATTGTTTGAGATTGTACCAGTAAGGATAGTTTAGTCAGGAATTGCTGCTAGAGTTACTGAACACTAACCGAGTCAATGCTACAAGGCTTATTATAGCCAAGGACGGAGACGCGCAAGGGTCAGTTGTGTGGCATGGACAGTTGGGCCGAGTCTACTGCTCTGCTCTGCAAGCTGCTTGCTCAGTGTCTTGCTGATAGGAGCTAGGAACCGAATCCTCATCTCTGTTGCAGCATTTTCAGTGCAGAAGAAAGTCCATAAGCCAGCTGGTGATGATGAAATCCAGCTCTGGTAAATGCTAGGACCAAAAATATGCTGTGGTACAATGCAACTCTTAATGTTGATAAGGCAGAAGAGAGGGTATGCAAGCAAGCTGGTGAATGCATCCTTTTACTGAGCAAATAGAGAAGTAAAATCAGTGGATTGAGTATCTGTCTGTATGCTGGCTTGCAAAAGCAGACTAGAGCTGCATTTTAACTGCTTTCTGAAGTTTCTGTTCAGAAAAGAGAGATGGGAAACATCTGAAGAGCAGCGCAAGTCCAACGCTGGCCTAGAAGTGGTCAGCTCACATCAGAGAGCTCATTGTACAAGGAGACTGGGAATCCAGAGCAGCCGTGTAAAAATACCAGATAGTGAATGGACACAGGGACTGACGCTCTCGTGTGAAACTGTGTGGTGTATCACATGGTGTTGAATATCTTAGCTTGGTTGCAAGAATAGAAAGTGGGTAAAATGCAAAGCTGACTGCAGAGGAAAGCTGCTCGTAAAAGGGAATACAGAAGGGAAATTATTAGCATGCCTGCCTGATCCTGATGACCAGGGTTTGTTTATACGCAGGCTCTCTCAAAGTGCGGGCTGCTGCTTATTGTGTTAGCAGTCACGTCTGTGTGCTGAGCATAGCTTACCTGCGAATGTAGATAAGGGCAAGGGTGTTCAGTCCAGATTCAGTTGCGCCTATTTGTAAGCCCTGTTGTCACCAGTGGATGGTTATAGGATAGACAGGCGCTTATAGATGTGTTTCTTCTTATGTTACTTGTGAAGAGTGGTGTTGCTTTTTTAACATGGTAGACACGTAGTTTGTTTTTTTTAACTCTTGCTGTTAATTCTAAAACTACACAAGTACTTGGCTTCCATATTTGAAAGATGTGTTAGAAGGCAGGAAGAGCTTTCGTTTTCTTACCCTGAAAGAATACCAGAAGGTTCACTTGAGTTTGTGTGCACAAGTAATGATTTTTATTCTGGATGCTGTGCAGCTTCCAATTTTGGTAGCTGTAGAGGACTGTATTGGCCATGTGCTTTTTTTTCCCCAGGTATGCTTGCCCTAATTATTATACCCTTCATCGTTATTTATGTTGATCTTCAGCCCTTGCTCTGTGATTCTGTCCAGCCAATGTCTTGACACTTCTGGTTTTTAAAACTTTTACCTTTATTAAGTAAAAAGGTAATTATGAGAAAATTGACTACTTTGTGCAAGTGTCTGCAGGCCATCTCCCATTTTCCTTTATTTGTTCTTAGTTGCATATTAATTCTGTTGAAGTAAATGGTAGAGTAAGCTGCTGTTCCACTGGAGCAGAGCTATTTAAATCTGGTACTGCTGAAGTGTTGCTGGTACATGCAATTCACTACAATGTTCAGAAGAAGTGAAATCTTTCTTCCTGATTTTTCTTTGCTCGCACACAAAGAAAGCTAAAAGATGGCACAGAATGGCTTGTGCCTTTTTACTAAACCTTATAGCAGTTAACTACACTTAAGTTACTCTGATGGTGGGAGTCATGATACGCCGGTATGGACACTGGCTCTGCAGCATGCTGACAAGTTTCTGAGGCACGACATCACCCTGGTTTATATCTGATCTGTCCTGGCTTCTACATGATACTTTTCTCGTCTGGACCACAGCACGGCTGTAGGAATGCACATAGCATTGTGCATCCCTCTATTAATAGAAGGGCTGGCGCAGTGGTGTCAGCCTTTGCTGCACCCAAGGGTGGCTTCTTTGAGGGAGAAGATTAAAGGGAGCAACGGGATACGTTGGTAACAGAATTGGACAGCCAGTGGGGAGATGGGAAGGAGTTAAAGTTAAAAGTCCCACCTTTGCTGAGGAGGTGAAGCAGCGTGCACTGAAATTCTGGTAAGCTGTGTCGGTACCTCCGTGCACTGGGAAAGGGGAGGGGAGCCTCCCTCACCCATTGTGTCTGGCAGGGAGTTGGCTTCTGGTGCTGCTGTGCCGCTTGCGGTTTCGGCAGTGACCCCTGGCATTGGGCGAGGTGGAGATGGGAGAGCAGCAGGTCCTTCGGGGTCAGGCACGCTGCGATGCTGCAGGGGAAGGAGGCAGGAACGGTCATCGCAGGACAGCGGGAGGACCCACAGGGAGCCTCGGGAGGGAGACAGGAGCCACGTTCGGAGCACTGCTGCTTTTCCATCACTCATCTGCAGCAAGTGGGAGAGATTAGTGCAGCTGTTGGATGTTATTTCCCAGGGCCCTGGGTGTGGAGGCCAGGAAGGGTTTTTCATCCAAAAGGAGATGAGAGTCTGGACCTGGGTGGGGTTGCACAGGAGCAGAAACCAATTTGCTCTCTCTCATCTCCCTCCTTTTGCCTTGCCCCAAAAGAAGTGAGGGAGAAGCAAAGGAATCCTTTCCTGAAGAGGAGTATGTCTGTAACCTGCTGGTTTTATTTTCATAGGTAGTGAAAGCCCTTAGTTTAAAACCATACTTTCTCCTTCTCCCTCTCCTTGTCAGCCTCCTCTGCAGCATGCGTTACTGGCATGGAGGCTGGGAGCCTGCCCCTGTCCCTGGTGTGGATGTGAGTTGGGGAAAGGCCCATCTTTGTCTTCTGCTCAGTAGTATTGTCTTTAGGTCAGCATAGGCTTTTCTTTGCTCAAAAGGAGAGATGTGTTAATTCTGCAAATAATGTGAGACAGAAAAGAGAATAATAACGACAAAGGTAGAAATTCATATACAGTATGTATTAGGAATTTCAGTGGGAGGAGGTAGATGACTTAATAACATAACTGTGTACTAAGCACTTCTGTCTCAGGATACGTTTCATTCTTGTTTTGTTTTCCTTGCTTCTGTCTGTGCAGTTGCTAAAGAGCACAGATGGGAAAGGAACAAAATGATACTAAGCTTTTTATTTTAGAGAAGGCCTAGAAGTTAACACTGATTTTAGTTGTTGATGTCCATAATATGGGTAGCATAGTGTTAATGACCTGCATGGGTGACAACTTCAGGTCTTGGTCTACTCTTGTGTGGTGTCAGAAGTATGAGTAGAAGAATGCTAAATGTCCTGTTACGTTTCTCACCACCAGTCTCAGGTAATGCAGAACATAGTTTTTGTTTAATTTCCTGGTAACAGAATGATGGATATAAATATTTGGCATTTGCATCTTGACTACTGAAATACAGAATTTAGCAGGATTGAATGTTTGACTGCATTACCCTTAATAAAAATCAAGACTGATTAATTTTGCTTAAAATTTGGCTCTACATTTGCTTTCTAAAATGTCTGTCCTTTTCTTAAAGGAAAAAAGCTATTTCCCTTGCTGACAAATTGGAGTTGGCTCAGAGGAGATTGTAATGCAAGGCAACAGGCATCGCTTATGTGAACTTTTCTTGCATAGGTGCTGCTTGTCATAAGTGTAGCAAATCCTGGCTTGCTTCTTGAACAAGCTGCACAAAGCATTGACTATTTCTTAAAGCCTGTTAAAATGCTTTTATATCCTAATTAGCATTACAGATTTCAGGAATACTAACTTACTTTAGTAGAAAGCTTTTTAATGGTGTGTTTTTACACAGAGACCTTGTCCGCATTTAAAAAAAAATGACAAAGGTGCACTGGTGTAGTAATAATTAAACAGACTCGCCTGGTGTGATACGTGGCATGAGCACCAAGGTCAGACTGGTCATTGCACTGTCATTGCACAGTTATATTTCAGTTCTGCTTTTGTGTTTTAACAGTTCTGTTTTCTCACCAGCTTGCTTTGTAACACCTCTGCCAGCAAGCCAGAGCCCTAGTATTATATGCACATTGTACAGGTATGAACGACTCCGAAACATAAAGGCAACTGAGGATGAAGCTAATTTTAAAGTGGTCTTAGCTTGCTAAAAGCAGGGTTTTTTCCTTTTTACTTAAAATTGAATCTCTATGCTTGGAACTGAAAAGCTTTATTCTTTCTGCTCTGTAATCATATTTATAGAAAAATGGAAAACTGTGGCCAAGACTAGCAATCACATGATAACACAGCAGCTTTTATTTGCTACATCTGGAAACTTACCTTGCAAGTAGAGTGCTTTTATCTCCGCTCAGGTGTTGAGCCATTGCTCTGCCTGTTCTACTAACAACCTCAGAACCTGTTCCCATCTCTGTTCTCTGCAGCCATACCATCCATGTTTGACTTGGCACTACACATGAGCAGACTTGTGAAATTGTAAGGAGAGGGGGTGTTTTTTTGGTGTTTTCTTTTGTCGTTTTTTAAAGTCCATCATGAGCAAAGTATTACCATATGTTCCAGATGCTTTATTTGATATGTTGGACTTCTCAGACTTTCCACAATTATTTAACTTTCTTTTTTAAAGCAATTTAAGCAAGATGAAAAAATGTTCCTATCACCTAGGATTCCTTTCTCTTGTCCTTCTTAGACTGTGGTTTTAGATTTAAAAATACTGTACGCAGTGAAAATACCTAAAGATGGAAAATAGTACTGATGACAAAACAGAGACATTAATTGTTAGGCCTCCTTAAAAAAATTAATGCTTCCAGTTAATGCATTGTTAGGCATGGCAACTTACTCCATTTTAAATTAACACAAACCTTAGTCAATGCACCATGATGCTTGCCTTAACTAGTTAGGTTTTGAAGCTTAGTAGTTGTGGTGGTACACGTCCGTATCTGCATTGCTAATTGTATTTGAAGCTCAAGTCATGTCATTTAGGACAAATTTGGACTCCCTTCCTACTTGAGGTTAGTGGGAGGGAACTCGACAAAAGCACACACACACGACAAAAACGTTGTGCATGCACTTGGGCAAACAGGCTGTGTATTTTAAATAGCTTGCATCCGTAGCGAAGACTGACAAGCCCAAGTGAGGTCTGCAAGCCCGAGAGACCTGCCGAGCTGGCGGCGCGGTGGCACCCCTCGGCATCAGGAGCGGCTTTACAATGACCTCCCTTGTCCTTTGCGAGCGGTGCGGGCGCGAGGTGCCAGCGCGGGCGCTGGAGCCCGCCTGGGGTGCCTGTCCTGCAGAGCCTGCTCCGCGTGTCTCCCAGGGAGAGCTTTTCTCAAGCTGGTCTTATTCCAGCGCTCCAAGCTGCATCTGCCTCTACAGGTGTGCCTGGCCCACGGGGGAAAGGAGGGCATCCACAAGTCCCTCCTGTGGTCCAGCTCCCGTGTGATCTGTAAACTGTGACACCAGGGGAAGGTGCTGAGCCGGGATGCAGAGCATTTATATGCCCTGAAGGGCCTGCATCTTGAGATGACAGGAGTGATTTATCTGGGTGTTTCTTTTTTCAGCCAAGAGGTTCTTTTTGACCGAATGGAAAAAGAGCTTAATCCTTTTCCCGACTTCTCTTTTTTTCCTTGCTGCTGCTTCACTCATGGCAAGGCAAATAAAAGAGAAGACTAAGGAGGAAAGGGAAAAATACAGAGGGGTCTTTAATTCTCTGCATTATATAAGAGAGAAAGTACATATTCCTTTTTCAAGACATATTACTTTTGTTTTGGGGGAGGGGAGGCAGTTCCCTTTGCGTGGAAAACACCATTTTTAAATTGCAAATTTTTACTGCCCTGAGGCATAGTAGTTGATACAGGTGTACTGCGAAGGACTTTCACACGGGTGTCTGCTCTGAAAGATGTACTCTTAAGCGCAGCTTTTGATGGGAGCCCTAAATAAACCAGCGCTTAAAATCAGCGTGTTGCACAGCTGATGGGGGTGAGGGAGTGTAAGATGGACGAGGCACACCTCCCCGCTATGTGAGGCGGCTAGCTCCTTGCCCAGGAGCTCTGGCTCCTGCTCAGCCCAAATCCTGGGGGTACTGTGGCAAGTGCCAACTCTCCCAGTAGCTCTGTGGTCCCATCTATGGTAACTGTGCCTGCCCTGTCACACACAAGGGGATACAGCTTTGGGTTTCTGGTCCGGGGGAGGCCAGGCACGTTGGACACCCCGGAGCTGCCTCAGCATGCCCCGAGGTGAGGGTCTGCGTCCCTCTGCAGAACAGCTGGCCCCACAGGCTGCCGGCGATGCTCCCGGTGGTGCAGGAGCATTGCTTGCAAGCCCTCCCTGTCTGTATGCTGACGTACCAGGAAGAGTGTGCCAGAAGCACTGCTTGCTTTCACACAAGGCATTTTCATCACCTCTGAAAAAGAAGTTATTTCTGTAAGCCTGCAAGTTCTTCAGGTGACTGCTCTATCCCTTTAATGCCCTCCTTCCCTCAGCAGTTTTTGTGGTTCTGTGTTTTTGCTGAAGATGAAAGCTTTGCATCACGGAATGGGAGCTGCCAAGTGAGCGGGAGGAGAGTCATAGATCCTGATGCTGGAGGAGCACTACGTGTTGGCATTCCCCACCCCTCACCAGAGGCTTTTGTCATATTTGGCAGACTTCTTTAAGTAAATGTTGTAAATGCGTTGTAAATGGCATTGGTTCAGTATTGGAATGTAGGGACTATGCTGGCAACAATTATAAAGGTAGGATGCAAGTGAATTGGCAGGGGAGATAAAACAGATTAAACGTCCAGTGCATAATATTTATGTCCCAGCCTTCTGGGTACCATGATAACAAAGGCCATGTTACATATACTTCACACTTGCTTCTTTCACCACTCAGAGACTATGAGTCCAATTGCTTTGTGGGTGACTTGCTAATCTCTTCATTTTCAGGGAATAAAAAAGGTCTGTGGAAGTTTATGTGGTGATAAAAAGAACAACAATAGGAGTTTGTTAGGGACAGGACAGGGAGGGAGTGGTTTCAGGAATTTGTCAGAAGTCATTTCTAATTGCAGGATGTTTTTTTAATGAGTAGGCACATGTCCTTTTCCTTGATGTGGAGGGTGAAGACGGTATGGGGAGAAGTAAGGCGGGGGGGATGACATGAAAAACTCCTAGCGCATGTAATATTCTCGCTGACAAAATCTGACTGCTTCACAATTCGCTAGTTTCCTTCAGTGAAACTCATGCTTTGGTTGCGAGCTGGAGCTGTAACCACGAGGAACTATGTTGAGTGAAACTGTGTATCGCTTGTTGAATGCAGAGTGGATGTGACATGTCATGCTGCAGAGCTCAAATCCCAGTTATTTAAAAGGCAATAGGCTTGTTTGTTGACACATTGGACAAATGCTGCTGTGTAGTCCTTACTGCCTGCAGCCTAGCTACATTTCCAGTACCTTTCATTGTTTAATGCAAATCTACTTGAGGTGAGAAACTTGTTTAGCTGAGTTTGGGATTTGAGAACTTAAGAAAAACAAGAAATCATAGCAATAACGTGTGCGTAGGAGAAGACGTTTCTGCAATTTTCTTTGGGGCACACTGGCTGTGAAGGGGATGTATGAGTGTCAGAAGTGTTGAACCTGTTTCAGGTCTTCCTCCTCTGATCCTCCCCTTCAAGGAGCACTGGTTTTTCTTTTAAAGCAATATATTTCTTGTAACAGCTTTGAGAAAAATCAGTGAAAGTTTATGGAAAGGCAGTGCACAGAAGATTCATACACAAGTATTTGAGTCTTGTGCAGTTGTATGTTTTAAGCAGTAGTTAAAAAAGGTGCTCTTTATACATTTGCAGCTGCTTACTATTTAAGTCTGATTCAGCCTCTCCTTGTCACCGATTTTTTTTAAATAGCTTTTATTTTTGTAGTACTTTTTAGTAAAAAGGAAACTGTAAAGCCATTGAAATATTTTATGTTGGACTATGGGAAGGCTGTCAGAAGGCTGTGGTCTCAGCTGCCACTTCACTGTTTGCCCACGTGGGATGCTCAGTGCTCATGCAGTATATTCTTTGAACTTCCAGTGAACTTAATAGCCAGAAACTTGTAGAAAGAGACTGTGATTGAAATGACCCTTCTGTGGTGATAGGTTTTTGATGTGCTATGGCTTCATTTTACATTTAGCAGGTTCTTAGTATCGTGGGGCTAGAGGAAGGAGCAATGCAAGGCCTAATGCAAGAAAAATATAGTTCTTGAGCCTGCAGCAGTCAGTAAGCCATTTCTATTTTATTCCTTTCCCTTCCAGGTGTGACATCTGTTGTATTACCTTTCGTACTCATCGGGGCCTACTGCGCCATAATGCAGTTATCCACAAGCAGCTTCCCAGAGATCCAATGGGAAAGCCTTTCATTCAGAACAACCCTTCAATTCCAGCAGGCTTCCATGACTTGGGATTCACGGACTTCTCCTGTAGGAAATTCCCCCGCATTTCTCAGGTACACTCTGTTCTTCATAGTTTAGGTAGCAACTGATGAAGAGCATTCTGAATTTGTTGAAAGGCTTGTCCTTGATGAGGCAGAGGTTGGATGGAGAATATTTTGTGGAAAGTACATTACCACTGTCTGTGTAGGCTTCAAACACTTCCTGCCTTTCCTTTTTTCATCTAAAGAATGTTTGCGGTTTGGTTTTTTTTTTCCAGCATTCCAGTGGATAACTATTGGTGTAAAGATCTATAAAAATACTTTAAAGGAAAACTGTGTGGTATTAGCTTCTTGCCCCTTCCAGCCTGCCCATTAGTTCTCACCTTCCCTAAACCACCCCACATCTAAAATCAGTAGGGAGGACACATGGTAAGGAAGGCACTATTTATTTTAGTTTACTGTAACCAGGATGCAGTTGTGGTGTGAAAGATTTTATCATGAAAAACTTTGGGAAGTCACCTTACTTACTAAATGGTGACATCTTAGAATCACAGAATGGTTTGGAAGGGACCTTAAAGATCATCTAGTTCCAACCCCCCTGCTATGGGCAGGGACACCTTCTACCCACATTGCTCAAAGCCCCATCCAACCTGGCCTTGAACTCTTCCAGGGATGAGGCCTCCACAACTTCCCTGGGCAACCTGTTCCAGTGCCTCACCACCCTTATAGTGAAGAAGTGACTTCTTCACAAAACACTCCCAGATACCTTTCTATTATGTTCCTTATGTGAGTTCTGAAGATTTTACACCTTTCGGGGTAACTAACTGGGGAAGGGCAGAGAGGTAGTTTGTAAATTTTTTCTGAGCGCCACAAAGCTTTCTATTAGATGATACTATTCCTCCCTCTGTCAAACCTTGCCTGCCTTAGTTGGTTTGGGTCTGGATGAAGCTCCTTATCTATTTAAAAAAAAAAACAAAAAGAAAGAAATCAACAGCACAATCCATCAGGACCATGCTTACTCAGCATCTACACTTTTCTTACTCTCCTTGGATTAAAGCATTGCTTTCCAGCTCTTCTGGCTGCAAGGTGATAGACCTTAAATTTGCTGCTGGTCCATGGGAGCATGTAGGTCATTCCGTAACTCTCATATAGTTTTGGTGTAAAAGTTAAAAAATCAGGAAAAGAGAAAACTTTTTAAACAACTTGGTTTTATTTCTTTTGTAATTAATGGCAGACATTTAAAGTTATTAAGGGATTTAAATGTTGGAACTTTGATTTTGTAATAATTTTGTTTGCACTATGGGGCAAAGCTTACAAAGTATCTGAACAAAGTATGTAGATCATATAAAGATCTTGCCAGCCCTCTACTTAATTTATTACTTGTGCTCTTCTTTGATGTGGAACCTTTGCAACATGTGAACTATCTGGGTAGCGTTTAAGTATAGCATTTAGATTCATGATCATTTTCAGGGATGGGTATAAAGTCTATTTGTGAGGTTTGTATTTTTCTTAGGAGAATAAATGTAATCCGACTTCACTAATCAAAAGCCTTTCCACTTTGGGCTCTACGTTTCATTGATTTGCTTTTGGGGGGTGTTATTTTGGTTGGTTTATGTTGTTTTGCCTTCTTGGATGCCATTTTGTTTTTTCTCCTCTCTTCCTAGTTTCTTTGTAGTAATAAAGCTAAAGGAGATAGTCCTGCCCAACTTCCTGAAGTTTGCTATATAGTCTACTGAGGCTTCTGTCCAGTCAGTGAAGTGATAGAGGATTCTGGAAGGGGAAGTTCAGGATGGAAAAGTATTTGAGAGTGTGAATAGCCCTCTGAAGGAGTTTGCCTTTATAGAAGGGAACTTTTGGAGAATCAGCCCCTTATTTAGGTACCTCACTTAGGTGACTAAAGGCTGTGGGGCAGGAGTATCTCCATGCCAGGTAGGTGGTGGCGGCTCTAAATGCCTTAACTTGGGCAGTGGAAGAGTGAATTGGTTTTGTTTTGCAGCAGTGTGTGATGCCTTTCCAGTTTGAGATGTCTACTCTAAATATTTTTGCATGTCTTGCAGGTCTGGTGTGAAACGAATTTGCGAAGGTGCATCAGTGACTTTCATCGATTTATTTGTGAGACATGTAACAAGGCATTCCCTATGCTTTCGGCGCTCAAACTGCACACAGAAACTCATGTGGTGGATCAGGGAAAAGATAAGCACAAGCCACAGTCCACAACCCCACCCAGTGAGAACCCAGACCAGAAAGCCTTCATGGCATCCTTGGGCCTACAGTACACCAAAGACATCAGGCCTGTCAAGCAGGAGGACAATATACAAGATGAGGTCCAAGAAATGCGGCTCAGAGCACTGAAGAGTAACCTACCTCAGGAACCTGGCAGCACCAGTCTGCTCAGCCTCTCGCCTCTGGAAGCTGCCTCTATGGGAGGGTCATTTTCAGTCCTTCCCCCTACAAAAGAAAACATAAAGCTCCTCTCGCTGCAGCCTTTCCAGAAGGGTTTTATCATCCAGCCTGACAGCAGTATTGTGGTAAAACCCATCTCCAATGAGTCTGCCATTGAGCTGGCAGACATTCAGCAGATCTTGAAGATGGCTGCTTCTGCTCCTCCTCAAATCAGTCTTCCTCCACTTTCTAAGGCACCTTCTGTCCCTGTGCAGTCCATTTTCAAGCATATGCCACCGCTGAAGCCAAAGCCTTTGGTAACACCCCGAACAGTCGTTGCAACCTCTACTCCTCCTCCTCTTATCAGTGCCCAGCAAGCCTCCCCTGGCTGCATCAGCCCAAGCCTCCCGCCTCCCCCTCTGAGGCTGATCAAAAACTCCGTGGAGTCCTCATCCAACTCTCACCTCCCCCAGCCAGGAGCCAAATCAAGTCCTTCCTCACAGTTGCTCCTCCAACCCAAAGTAGAGCCTTTAACTCAGCATGAGATGAAGACGCAACTCGAGCAAGACAGCATCATTGAAGCTCTCCTGCCTCTAAGCATGGAAGCCAAGATCAAGCAAGAGGTGACAGAAGGGGACCTCAAAGCCATCATCGCAGGGGCAACGAACAAGAAAGCCCCAACCATGAGGAAAGTTTTGTACCCCTGCCGTTTCTGTGACCAGGTGTTTGCCTTCTCTGGTGTCCTGAGAGCTCACATCCGTTCTCACTTGGGTATTTCCCCATACCAATGCAACATCTGTGACTACATCGCAGCTGACAAGGCAGCACTGATCCGGCACCTGCGGACCCACAGTGGGGAGAGGCCTTACATCTGTAAAATCTGCCACTACCCATTCACAGTGAAAGCCAACTGTGAGAGGCACCTGCGAAAGAAACACCTCAAAGTGACCAGGAAGGATATAGAGAAGAACATCGAATATGTCACCAGCAATGCCGCAGAGATGGTGGATGCCTTCTGCTCTCCAGACACTGTGTGCAAGCTGTGTGGTGAGGACCTGAAGCATTACCGGGCCCTCCGCATTCACATGAGGACGCACAGTGGCTGCCAGAAGAAGAAGCCGTTTGAGTGCAAGGAGTGTGGCACAGCCTTTTCGGCCAAGAGAAACTGCATTCATCATATCCTCAAGCAGCACTTGCATGTGCAAGAAAGGGAGATAGAGAATTATATCTTAGCGGTGGACTGCAGTGCCCAGGAAAGCCAGACAGACCCTCCTTTATTGGAAGACAGCACTTATATGGACCACAAGTCCATGACGCCTTTCCTGGAGCCGCAAAATGGCTTCTTGCTTGGGTCATCATCTCATGTTCCCATCAAACTTGAACCTGCAGGAAACTTCCCGATGGATTTTGATGAGCCGTTGGATTTCTCTCAGAAAAACAAAAACCTGAGTGCTGTGCAAGTGAAGCAGGAGAACCTGTTTGGCTCTTCTCCCCTGTCCCTCTACGACTGTTCCATGGAGCCCATCGACCTGTCCATCCCCAAAGCCCTGAAGAAGGATAAAGATGATGTCCCGGGTGAAGCCAGGAATCAAGAGTTGGCTGCTTCTGGAAACAGTGATAAAGCCTATAACTGTCTGCAGTGTCCTTTGGTTTTTGGTGCCAGTGGGAACTCAGAGAAAAACAGGGCTGTCAGACATCCCCAGCCACTGAAAGGTTCATTGCATTTGACTGTCCCAATCATTTCCCCGGCTCTCCTTGGCAATTCTGCCTTGCTGAGACCCTTGAGGCCTAAACCACCACCGCCACCTCTCTTGCCAAAGCCTCCAGTAACTAAAGAGCTGCCACCGTTGGCTTCCATTGCACAGATCATTTCATCTGTGTCTTCTGCTCCCGCTTTGCTGAAAACAGATGCTGCAGACACCAGTCCCAAGGCAGTGAGCAGCTCAACTGGGTGTGACAAATCAGGGAATGCCAAAGCAAAAGTGACAATCGTGACCGCCATTCAGAGAGACTCCAGCCTGCCCAGTGACCTGACTCAGGCATGTGATCCAGAGCCGTCTCCCATTGCCGATGTTGGGTTGACTAAGAAAAGAGGTAGAAAGAAAGGAACGAAAAACAAGCCTAAACTTAGCAGTGGTGTGGATCTGGAGTCAAGTGGGGAGTTTGCCAGCATAGAGAAGATGCTAGCTACCACAGACACTAATAAATTTAGCCCGTTTCTGCAGTCCACTGACAATTTCAAGGAAGAAAGTGGCAGAAATGGAACAAGTGAGGATGAGAAGGAAACTGCCGATGATAAGCTGCTGAGAGGGAAGAGGAACTCTTACTCAGACTGCCTGCAAAATATCCCCTGTCCTCACTGTCCTCGAGTCTTTCCATGGGCAAATTCCCTGCAGCGGCACATGCTCACTCACAAAGGTAAGAGCGCCTTGTGTTCATGGTGGATTGTAGCCCCTGAGGATGTTCCTCATGAAAGGGCCTCCCTGTGGAGGAATCTTCCTTTCTTGTCTTCTCTCTGATGCCTGAATGGTATTCTTCATTATTTTGCAAATCCCTAGCCGTTGCTGTTGTATAGTGGTCTTAAGTTTTTCAGTAATGGAATAATCTCTGTGCCTTTGAGTATCAAGGGGACAAATTGAATGCTAAAACTCATTTGACCAGTGGCATAACTCAGTATACCTGGGAAACCTCTGGTTTTAGGTGTTCTGTTATTGTTGTCTTCTCTTGAAGGTGCATGTGTGTGTTGAATATTTCATTGTGCCTTACATGGTTTGTTTGGCTGCTTCCAGTGGCTGTTTGTGTGCATCAGTAATGATAAAAAGATCCATAAAAATGAGAGCAAATAAGTATAGAATTGTGGCAGGAAAATAATATAACACAGCATTTAGCATTTTTTTTTCTTGCGGTGGCTTTTATTTGACAGATCAAAGGAGGAGGATGCGAGAAACATCATCCGGAGCATTACATAGTAGCTTGCCTCTAGGAAATGTTTCTTCTCAGTGCTAGATAACTAAAGGTGGACTTATGCCCTAAGGTGTGGAGATGTGTATGGAATCTTTAATATTGTGCCACTGTGTAAGTAACCTCAAACCTGATGTAAACAAAAGGAGGAATTGGGGAGGGAGATTTATTCTAGGTTTGGGGTTATTTTTCGTTCTTTGCTATAAAGGAAATACTGCGTTGAATGCTGTGTCGATTTGAAGTTCACTCAATTTTCCACCTACACGGTAATAAAGTAATTAGTAGATTCTCATCCTACTCACAGAGAGACAGGACAAAACTCTTACTTGCTGTTGCTCCCTTTTAAGTCAGTAACAGTTGTTTATAGTATTTTCACTATGCAATCTCAACTCCTGATATAAAGAAGGAAAGTTAAGGAAATCTGTACGAAACTTCAGGGAGTTGAGTACAGCCTCATAAGAGAGAACTTCGTATTTTTGGATGGAATTGAGGTTTCATGAAGCAACTGATTCACGTCAGGAAACCTGAAGAGGTAAAAGAGGTTAGCTAAGAGGTTTAAAGGGAATCTGAGCTTGTGGAGCAGTCCCTATTACAGTTTGCTTTGGGTGACGCGAGGACATAACTTGCAAGGTATCAGTGCAACAGTGAGGCTATTGTTTTCTGGCCCACAGAGACCAAATTATTTCATCGTATTAAGCATACAGTTTACTTTCAGTGGTGAAGGAGAGCTCTTTATTCGTATCAATTGTTTTCTAACACTCTGCTCTCAAAAAAAAAAATATATAGTTACTGAAGAACTGTTCATGAGACAGAAACAATAGAGAGGCTTTTCCCAGACTAAGGGGTTTGACCTGCTTATTGATGGCAGACTTCCAAGGTAGCAGCACTGATGTAAACCCTTAATGAAGGCAGGAAAATGTACTCAGCTATGAGTTGTACTGGTAAAACTTGTCTCCTGTACCACCACCGGGCTTGGAAGGAGACACCATCCTTTCAGAAAGCCTGTGCTTCCCCTACAGGGAAGGCAAGCAGCTGCGGCTGCAGCAGGCCTGGATCCTCAGTGCAGATAACAAGACTTGGTGATGGTATGGCAGTGGCAATAATCAGATTCATATTGGTGCGTTCTGGCAATGATAATACTGAGCTCTTTTCTAATCATCATCAGAGCAGTGTCAAGGCAGACTTGTTGCTGGAGGACCACCCCACAGTGAGCTTTGACTGGCCTTGGGGCATCTCCTGTCAGGTGACGCTGGCGCTGTGTTTCTAAACTGGGAGTTCGCAGCAGCTCCCATGTGGCAGCAGTGTAGATGAAGCTTTCTGGAGGAGAGAGGGAAAGGTAAGCTAGGAAGGTGGAGAAGGTTTAGGCCAGGGAGGTGGTGCCAAAGCAAGTGCTAGGATGCATTCAGGTGGAGCAAGCCCTGTGTTTTGTGGTGAGCGTCAGGTGCTGGTGGCATGAGAGGAGTCTGGCAGCTGTGTGATAGATACAGCAGTTTGTGTTCTGGGTGGGCGAGTCAGTTTTCTGATGGAGACATCTACGGTGTCATAGTGCAACGTACCGTTTCTGTCCCCACCTATTGCACACACAGTGACTTGTTGCATAGCTCTGTTTTTTAAAAGGAGTTAAGAAAAAAATCTATTCACTAATCTTACTGTAAAAAGAAAAGGGGAACTTTATTGTCTGGGCTTGATGGCTGCTCCCTAACCTGGGAAGAGAAGGGGCCAAGAGGCTGATGTGAATGGAAGAGGTGAGAGTCCCAGTGATCTGCTTCCAAACTGCCTGTGCTGACTATATGCTCCATAGGGAATCACTGCAGGCAAGCTGCTCTATGCTTCTAGATTTCTGTAGCACACTGCTATCAAAAAAACAAGGCAGCCATTTGAGCTAAAAAGTGGCAACTAGCTCTTCTGCATCCATTTGTAGGGAGGTTGTTGTGGGAGTAATTTGTGTAAGTGATCTAAGGTAATGGTGAGTGAGCATGGTTGAGGAAATTTAAGTAGTATCTGTGTATTACCAGTTTTAAACCACTATGTTTATACAGACATGAAAGATTTTTGCAAGTGTGTCTTTCATGTTCAATAAAATTTTGACATGAAGGACTCCTTCCATGTGGTGTCAAGATTATACTTATCTTTTGTGAAAGTGCAAAAATGCACATGCTACCAGTAACCCACATCCCTCTCTCAACCAAAAGTCTCTCGTGAAAGCTTTTGCCCTGTTTATTCTTGCCTCAACACCATGGTGTGTTTTTTAGTTCAAAAACATTTCCCTGAAGAAGCATACACCTTCCTCCACGGTTTTTCTTTTAATGCAAAGCTCACAAGTGGGACACTGGGAATTTGGCATAGCTTGGTTTTATGCAGTGTTTAACGCAGTACCTGTGTTTTGCTTGAACATGCTGGAACAATTGTTTTTAATACTTTCTTTCTCTTGATGTCTTTATTGTTTAATTCACTCTTCTATCTTCAACTTGGTTTGCCTTTCTTTTTTACCCTTCTCTCCTGCTCTTGACTTTTTTCATTCACATTAAGTAAGATGTGCCCTGCAGGTGGTGCAGTTAATTTTGCTCCTTTTATGGTATGTGCATCAGATTAGGTTCGATAAAAAATTAAAATAATGGTCTTTTTTGGCCATTAGTTTGTTATAGATAACCTAAATCTGTTTGCAGAGAATCACTTGAGGATATTTTCAGAGTGATACTGCCAGATCTTATTTGGCCCAAGATTATTTTTTGTAGAAAGTAAGATTTAATGACGGAGGAGGGTTTTTTGTTGTTTTTGTTTTGTTTTGCTGTTATAACAGGAATGAACCAGACAATAAAAGATCTATAAACAAAATAAAGTAATAAATAAATAGAATACAGTTACATCTAGCCCATGAACCTGAATGTTTCCTGTTGATTGGAGAACACAAGTAATAATAAAAAAACAATGACTGGAGGCATTTTTATTCTTTGCTTTTATGACTTGAGTCAAACTGAAATTGTAGACATCTTTACTTTGTAACATTTCTCCTTACCATGGTGATAATGTGTTTCCACTAGGACAACAGTGACAGGAGATATCTTATTTAAGGAATGAATTTATTACATGCTGTGATTATTTACATGACCCTTTATATTGAAAAAGACTCCCTTCAAATGACTGGCTTCCATGAAGTGTCCAGCCTAGACTAGTCCTGCTGTGCTGCTAACCACATTTTACAGTCAGTCCTGAGCCAATATGTAGGCACAGTTGTATTTTCATCCAGGCCATGACCATTCTTACAGCAAAAAGTAAAAAAAAATTCAAATCACATTGCACTTAAACCGATTGTTTAGGTTATCCTCCAGTGAGTAAGTATATTTTATCAGAAGAGCAGTTGCCTTCAAGAAATAATACAGGAAGCAGAGAATCCTGGTTTTTTGAATGATCTTTTTTGTACCTTTAAAGGTGACATTTTCAGAAAGCAGTCTGGTTTCCATTTGGTAATAGGAATGTATCTTGGGGTGGGAGGATTGGAGTTTGCATAGTAAGCAGGATTTTTGTTCGGGCTTTGAGACCTTCAACTAGAACATTTGTATGGAAGGAAGACTATCTCATCTGTTCTAAGTATTGTCTGTATGACAAATATTTGGTTGATATGAAAAGTTTTAGAGGCTGAAAATATGAGAAGATTTTGACCTGAGATGCAGGTTGAGTTTCAAGTAATTAATCCCCAGCTAATCCTGTCATTGCATGCTTGAAAAGAAATGTGGAAAGGAATTGGGCTATCATGAAGCAAAAGGATTTCTGCTCAGCTTTGAAGTTCTGTTTTGTATTTGCATTGTGAATGAAGCCAAATAAAAGTGCAGAAAGTGGTGGTATTTGTAACCATAAATTTATGGTTGACTTAGCAGGCATCTAAAAAGAAAGAGTGACTTGAAAGCCTGCAAAAAGCAGTGCCTTAACACTTCTAAAAAGTTGTGTTGACCCTGGAAGAAAATTCAGAGAAAGAAATGGCACCCGAGATATCTGCGAGATGCGGGGAATCCCTTATATGGGTTGAGATGTTAATTAGAACAGAACCAACTTGTGGAAGATTAAAGTGAGAAACACACTCACAACGTTCTATCAAAGAGGCTGCTGGCTGAGGGGTGGGGATTGCGTGTGTGTGTGTGTGTGTGTGTTCAGAGGTTTTGAAGTCGGGGTGGAAGGTGTGACAAGAGCTGATCTCTTTTTACAAGTAACTATCTTCACAATCTCTTCATCACGAAGATGTCTTGCAGGACCACTTTCCTCACTGCACTGCATGATCCTGATTTTTCATAGAATCGTAGAAGAGTTTGGATTGGAAGGGACCTTTAAAAGTCATCTAGTCCAGCCCCCCTGCAATAAACAGGGACATCTTCAAGTAGACCAGATTGCTCAGAGCCCTGTCCAACCTGACCTTGAATGTTTCCAGGGATGGGACATCTACCACCTCTCTGGGCAACCTGTGCCAGTGTTTCACCACTCTCATTGTGAAAAATGTCTTCCTCAGATCTAGTTGAAATCTGCTCTCTTTTAGTTTAAAACCCCTTGTTCTATCACTACAGGCCCTGCTAAAAAGTCTGTCCCCATCTTTCTTATAAGCCCCCTCTAAGTACCGGAAGGCTGTAGTAAGGTCTCCCCAGAACCTCCTCTTCTCCAGGCTGAACAACCCCAACTCTCTCAGCCTTTCTCCATAGGAGAGATGTTCCATCACTCTGATCATTTTTGTGGCCCTCCTCTGGACCCTCTCCAACAGGTCCATGTCTTTCCTGTGCTGAGGGCTCCAGAGCTGGATGCAGGACTCCAGGGGGGGCTCACCAGGGCAGAATAGAGGTGCGGAGTCCCCTCCTTTGACCTGCTGGCCAAGCTTCTTTGGATGCAGCCCAGGATACAGTTGGCCTTCTGAGCTGCGAGCACACATTGACAGCTCATGTCCAGCTTTTCATCCACCAGTACCCCCAAGTCCTTCTCGTCAGGGCTGCTCTCAATCCCTTCATCCCCCAGCCTGTACTAATACCAGGGTTTGCCCCAAACCAGCTGACTCTTCCTTCTTTCAACTCTTTCTGTGCTCAGTCCCTTCCCTTTTTGTAGTCATTTAAATGAATTACAGATGTAAAAAACTTCCTCCTGTGGGGAAGTAATTGATTGCTTATTCAACATGTGGGGCTTGATTCCACTCGAGTCAATGGAAAGATGTCCCATGGCTTTGATGGAAGTTGTGTCAAATTCACATGGGTGATAGACGTCTCAGAAGAGAGCCTGCTGTTGAGGAGCTTGCAGTCAGGATGTTGTAGTTGTTCACCAAGCAGTGAAGGGGGAAAAGGAAAAAAAGGAAGTTTCTTAGTACACATTGGAAGGACAGATAGACATACTTTTTTTGTGTGTCAGGCCAGAAGGCCTTCCCCTATCAAAAATGTGTTGTTGTCTTTTCTACCAAATCTAACAAAATTTGCAGAAGCCTGGAGTTGCCAGCTGCTCCCTGAGGAGAAATGTGCTTATTCCCCTAGTCTAAGGAAGGAGATGCTGGATCCCACAGTGACACATGCAGTTTTTCCTGGCTGTTGAGGATACCAAGCCCAAGTTTTGCCTGGTCAGAATGAACGCTGCAGACAAGCAAAGCATAATGATGTCAGAAGTGCCCTGCTGTGTTAAAGCAGTGATACATGCAGCCAAGTACGCACGTCTCTGATGGTAGTGGTAGGATGTGCTATTTAGGGTGAGCATGTGGGCCTGGCCACTTCCTGTGGTCTGTTCCTCTTAATGCTCTATCAGCATCCACAACTGCTGCATTAGGGTTGCGTATTAGAGGGCACATCCCTGCTTGCTCCCTTTAGTACCTGTTTATGGACCTGCTGCCTGCAAGTCTCCCTGATTGCTTTCTGAACCTGCTGATGCCGTCTGCCTCCAACCTCATCTGGCATCAAGCTCCAGAAGTTCACTACCTGCTGTGTAAGGAACTATTTTTTAATGTTTTCAGCTGATTCTCTGCTAGTTTCAGAGAGCCGCCCTTAGTTTCCAGTATTGCAGGATTTGGTGAATTGCAATTGTGTGCACCCTCTCAGCTGCCTTCACAATTTGTAAACCTCAATCATAACACCCTCTTCTTTCCTTCAAAATGAGAATCCTGAGCCTTTCTGATGTCTCCTCGCAGGGCAGCTGCCCCATCACTTGGATCAGGATTGCATGTGTGCCATCTGCAACACAACTATCTCCTTCATGTGGCATGGAGACCAGAAGTGCACACACCACCTGAAACAAAGGCACCGGGCCTTTACAGAGCAGCAAGTGAACACCCTTGGCCTTGCTCTCAATACCCTTGCTCGTGGTACCCACTGTTTCTTGGTGTTAGTTTGGCTGCTGCTGCAGGCTAGGCCAGTGATCCTGGAGAGCTGCCAGTGGTGGCTCCGAGACCTCCTGCCTGAATGTACCTGCTAGTACCACATTTAGCATCACATAAGCATGTTTTAGATTATTTTTGCAGAGGTGTTTTACCTTATATTCATCTGCATTGAAGCTTGCCTGCCGTTATATTGCCCCCTCAGCTTTAAGAATTTAGCAGTGAAGGAGATTGATTATCAGGTCACGCAAGGCTTTGTTGTAGGCAGGTGAGTGGCATTTCATCAGAAGGGACAAGCTGACACGAAACCAAGGGTGAGCACAGTCACTCGGGGGTTTTCTGTGCTGACCAAATGGGATGGATGCAAGAAGGATGCTCAGCAGATGGTAGTATGTGTCCCTTGCCTGGGAAGTGTTTGCACAAGGGAGCCGTTGCTGTAAGGTGTTCACGCCTCCAGAAGAGACAGGGTCACTTTGTGTCACTTTGAGTTGGTTTCACGGAAGAGTTGTTGAAGTAACAAACCTAAAAGCAGCAAGAAGTTGGCTCTGTGCGTCAGGTAATTAAAATTACGAATGAGTTGTTACTCTCAACCTCAGGGTAGCTGCTGATCAGTTTGCACAAAAGTGTGCAGAGGATTTTCCTTTTACATTTCCAAGCTCTGGTTTGTTTGGGGAAGTCTGCTGTCTTCCCAGTTTCTCTCATCCTTTCTTCTTCTTTTAATACAGCAGGTTGCCTTGCAGTGATTCAAATGTAGTAATACAGGTCTTGTTACTAGTCTGGCATTAAAATCTGCCATGCTGGGGACATGTTACGACGTGATTTCATCTTGCCTATCATGAAGAGACTAAGTTGCCTTGTTACCATGTTAACAGCCTGTAACTTCACAGGGCTGTAGCACAGTATCTGGGGTGTCACGTGGGCTCAATCCTGCCTATTCAGACAACAGATGGCTACAGCCTGAGAGAGGAAGACTCATGTTATAACATGATCCTCTCGCAGAACAAAAGTTTGCAGAAAGGCCTCTGCAAGTCCTCACCTCCAGCAATCTTCACAGCAGAAGGAAACTAAACCAACCTACTTGGGTCTATTGAAAATGTTCTTTGCAGTCAGAGGGATCCTAATGCGACTCAGCTGGTCAGTGGGGTGAGGAGGCAAGCTGCTCAGATGAGCACTGGCACGGCACGCAGGGTGGGTAGGACTTTGGTGGAACGTAGATGTTGACTGGGCTGGTCAGAGTGGTTCGACCTGCCCCTGGCAGACAGAGCCTTGGGCCATGGTTGGATAACACAAAGCACTTCTTGGCCATACTGGCTCAACCTGTTCCCAACTGTTCATCGCCACAGCTGTAGCTGACCCAGCTGCCCAAAAAAATGAAAAGGGCAAGGGGAGGGACCAGCAGTCATGAGATCAGTTCCCGGATCTGGCTGCCACTTCAGCCCTAAAAGAGCACATTGATGCAGCTGAGGTGTGGAGCTGGCAGCATCTCCTTGGAGGCACTGGGGATATATGCTGTTGAAATTGGCTTTGCTGTCAAATGCTTTGTGTCTTCAGACAGCAGCTTTAGACAGCAAGGAAGGAGCCCAGATCCTACACTGTTATAGTCACTGCATGCGCTCTATAGCACAGCTTAGTGTTTATAACTGGCTTTGCCAAGTGGTGTTTAATGATGGTCCAAAATCATTCAACAGCTTTGGACTTGTGGTCTCCCTCCATTGTCCAAGAAAAACAGATTTCAAAATCAGAAGAAGTAAATTAACAATTTGAAACTGTGTCTTAGCTTCACATGGGGTTGTTTCTCTTTTTGTGCTGGTTTTAAAAGGTGGGTGAGCAGTGTGCTTGGGGCTCCCATGCAGAGCCCATGCGAGGGCTGTACTTGGAAGTGAATAGTTTTCCAGATTTCACTGTATGCCAGAAGAAAAGGGAATGAAGGGAGATGGTTGGATGGTGTTTGGTCAGCCATAAATGAAGCAAAGCTTTAAGATGAGGTGTAAGACAGGAAGTGCAATTCAATAGAGTGTCACTGGGAACAAGTTTATAGAGGATTTCTTTGGGTCTTGTTTTAAACCAAAACAAAAAACAGGATGGTGGTTTTGAATAGGATTCAGAGACAGGGAGGCTTTGTCAGTGATGGGGCTCGTGCATGTCCTTGCTGTGTGGAGAGGAAGGGGATGGTCTGACTAAAGCACCTGGTGCAAACTGAGGACATCTCGTCCAGCTTGCAACAGTCAGACCGGGGGAGGCCTGTACTGGCAGAGAGCTGTACAATGAAATTGTGGAGCAACTTAATGAATTGCCTGCTTTCATCACGTTAAAGCAGCCCTGGCTTTGACTCCTTAGGGCTTTCTGAATGCTCCCCTCTTGCAAGAAAATACAGTTGACAGAGGAGAGGTGTGGGATGGGAATGGGGTAAGGGATTATCTCTTACATAATAGAAAAAGAGACTTTGCTAAGGAAAGATCCCTTTCTTAAAGAGGCTTGCCCCTAATGTGAGAGGGTCAAACACAACTGCTCTGTGCTAACTAGGCAAATATTGACAAAGTAAGTATACTTAACAGTGAATTTTCCGATTAGCGTTTAGCAGAATTCATCTTTGCTCTAGATATCTGCCACTCTCTGATCCCTCTAGAAATCATGTGAGCCCTGGGTATACCGAGGCACTTTTTGTTTTTCCAAACTGTTCTAGCTGTTTGTACCTCTGAACTACATTTGTGGGTATTTCCTAGAGGACAAAGGGCTTGAAACTGCATTTTCACTGTCAGGCAAAGTTTAACAGCTTCTCCAGAGCCGCAGCTCAGGGTAAAGCAAGAGTTGCTTGCCGCTGAGAGTTGGCCCAAGTGCTAGAGCTGTTGTTTGGAAGATACTGAGGAGATGGTGTATAACTTGCTGATTGTATTGCTGGCTCTCCCATCACACTACTTTTCTGCTATAAGGTGGAATTCACCATAAGCTGAAAACCTGGGATTTTTCCCCCTGCCCCTTCAATGCAGATTTCTACTTGATAGGTGCAGTCAGAGCTAATCCTGAACAGTTTTCTTTGTGTTGGTGACTTCAGCTGCTCTCTTGAAGATACTGGGAGATTGTACCTTGTGTTTTTTTCCCAGAACTGGTTTTCTCCTTTTTCCCCAGATACTTTCAGATCCGTTTACTATAAACAGGCCTTTTCTATCTCAAATGTTTTTGTTTCAAAACATATGCAGATAGGACCGAAGCTCCCTCAGCTGTGGGCTAATTAAATATTTTAAGTTATGTGTGTGCATGTGATGTAATGAAGGTGGATAAGTTTTAGTGTTTAGAGTGTTCACAGTAAAAATGGACAAAGATAACCCCCAAATTTTTGCAAGTTGACTCCTCAGGTTAGAAAGGTGTTCTCCGGTTCGTGGGTGGAAGTAGTAACAGCATTGTGTGAATTGGTCCAAAATAATCCCAAATTTGCTAGACTGCTACCACCTAGTGGTGCCTGCATCTATTGTAAAATACAGGAATAGCTGAGGTTATTTCAGTTAATGTAGGGAAAATAGTAAATCGTCAGCTCATCTGACTGATAATGCCAGCTGCTTGTATAACATCCATTTCCTATGTTCTGTTTGCTCCAATTTTGAGCATTATTTATGTGATGGATTTTCTAACACTTCTCTCAGGATGTCAGGAATGTTTGGCAATAAACACTTGCTTTATGGTCACAAAATAGTTTCCCTTGTAACACTGTGTTTTATCTAATAACTGCTTAGCATCTCAAGCTCTACTCTCTATTCCACCTTAGTTCCAGGAAAAAAGAAAACCGTGGGGAAACAGAATCAAACCAGCAACCTCCTCACCTAGATCTGTATCTGCTCTTTTATGTGAAACGTTCCGCATTCGGCATCTCTCTCAATACTTTGGTTTGTGTATGCCGGAAAGCAGTTTACTCGTCTTTCTCTTTCTTTCTTGCCACCTATAAAAGATGAAGCAGACCCTTCTGATAGGGCTAACTGAAAACTGCAACTTGAATTGTAAATAGACTTCAGGAAAACAGTCTTTTCTTTCCACAGTTTGAAGGAAAAATTATTTTGGCTACAACTATATAGTGGTTTCTTTCATGCAAGTGGAAAAGTTTTTGGATTCTCAGATGGAGTCCTTGAGGTTTTGCTTATGAATAGATCTCCTGAGAAGTTCATTTTTTCCCAGGAGCTGATGAGGGAGCAGCTGAGCTACTGGTGGCTGCTTCGTGTTGCCTTCCTCTGTACGTCCTCACTTCCCTGCTTGTCTCCTCTCTCTCTCTTACCTTGCCTATGTTCTTTGACTCCAGTGTCAGACTTGACATCATCAAATAGTGTCACCTTTTTATCCTTGCTTTGGAGGAGTGACACAAACTCTGGTTGTCCATGACAAGTTAATATATTCTGCTACCATGGTTGCTGAAGAAGTGGCAGTGGGTCGGAGCCTTGGCAAGCAGATCTCTCCGCTCTTGTCCCCTTGGCTCGACAAGTGTAAATATCTGTGGGATAACGAACGGACCAGAAAGCATTTTACAACCTTAGTAAGTGAAAGATGGGAAAGGGGTCAAAGAAATGGCAGGCCTTTCCCGCGCACCTTGCCTTCCTCACCGCCTGGATGCAAGCAGCTGCTCTACACCATAAATGAGCAAAATTCTGGAAACGGAAATTACCTCTCTGAGAGGAGCTAGGCCTTGCTGGAGGGATGTTTGACCAAATCTGAATGCTCTGTCAAAATCCTCCTCCTTGTGTAAGATACAAGCCTGCTGGAGTTGTATGGCCAGCAAGGTTTTCTGTTGCTGCAAATAGGCATGTAAGCAAGGAAAACCCAGTAGCGTAGGCCAAGCCTAACCTCTGCTGGAGTGGACGGAGCGGCTGCCCGTGCAAGACTGCCCTTGCAGTTGTGCCTTGCACTGCAGAAGAAATTCCGTGCTGGACCTGACGTGGCTGTCATCACGACCATCACGTTTCCCACACACCTTCACAGCTCCCCTGCTGCTCTTCCAGTTGGGCTGCAGGAGAGTTGGGCTGATTCTCACCCATCCCCAAATAGCCAGAGTTTGTGCAAAGCAGCTCTCTTTTTCACCAGCTGTGAAACCAACCACCCAGGTTGGGGGTAACCACAGAGCAGCTCGACTAGTCAGGAGCTGCCGCTTTACGATATGCACGAAGCTTCATAAGGGGCCTGTGAAACTCCTTCTTGACAAAGAAAACAGCAGGTCTGGTTTGTGCAGGTAAGGAGGAGGAGTGATCACCCAGGCATGTATGCGTGTCAACATGCTCCTGGCTACGTCCCTACCTGAGTTTTAAATGTGTTCACTCAGGGGTGTCGGGCCCACTTTGGAAGAGAAGGCCTGTGTGCATCCATGCTCCTGGGGTCTGAAGTGGTCTCTGCCCTTTGTGAAGGCATGTTGCTTAAACTTCACATTTATTTTTCTTGATGTTGACCTCATCTGTTTGCCTGTGCTAGTAAGGCAACATCACTTACCTGGGGACCACCTACCCCTTGTAGTATATCTCTTGTGCACAGGAAAATGTAATTATGGGCCAGCCACACAAGAACAACATAATGGCTGGGAAGGGGCCCAGGGCACAGAGGAAAGGAAAAAAGGAGATCGAGTTCGGGTACAATTTATTGAAGGATTTACTGGAGGATGAGTATACTGTAAGAAAGAAAAAAGATAGATATATTTTTGGAAATACTGAAAGCAGAACAAGAAAAAGTTAGGGAAAAATAGGGGAAAAGTGGAAAATCATGTGTGATATGCGACATGTTGAACATAAAAGTTGCGGCTTTTGCATTTGAGTGTTTTAAAATGTTTTGGTTTTCTCTTACTTGAGTGCTACTGGTGTATATTCCCCTCATTCACTTTGCTCCTGATACTTCATGCTGAAAAAACAACTTACTCTGTATCCACTGTCTTCTGTTTGGTCAGCAAAGAGTTAGAAGACATCTCTTTTGATACGATAAAAGAGGAGCTCCTTCCATCTCTGTCTCCTCATGTTCTTCTCTCCATCCTACCAGAACTCACATGGTTTCCTGCCCCTCTGCCTAATGAACCCCCTCTGTGCTGGGCTTGCAGTCTTTCTTTGGTCTAATGAATGTCCCCGCGGGGCAGCATTTCCTGATGGGATGGGATGGCCTCCACGTGCTGGGAGGTGCCCCCCAGCTTGCTGAGGATGAGCACTGACAGTGGGGGTACAGCAGCCGTTTCAGGTGCTTTCTGTTGGTGTCGCTTCAAGGTCTTTGTGCCTCAGACCCACTTTGCCACTCTGGTTTTGCCTCTTCATCCATCGTCCACAGATACGTCTTTATAATGGTAGCAACCAAAGGCTGCTGGGGAGGAAACTCCTCTTCCCTGTTTTTTCCCTTCCCTTCTGCCCTTAGCCTGAAGCGAGCGGTGATTATGGGCTCGTTTCAGTCCAACATAAACCTGTGCTCTGGTGAAAAAGGCCCCGGTCACTGCGTGGCTGTGTGGATGTTAGGGCTGTGCAAGGGCTGAGGTGGGAGTGGGTGGCCAGGGAAAGATGAGGACCCTTGCTGCAGCACCGAGTCACATCGATTGCCGTTAATCCTTCCTTTCACCCCTGCTCTCGGGCCAAGGTGAGGCGCTGCCAGTGAGAGCCAGATGTGCTCATCCTGCCCCCAAACGCAGTGTGTGGAAGGAGGGGGCAGGCAGGAACCCGTAGCCGTTACTCCTTTTTAAACATATCCCCTCTGTAGGTACAGCCTGGGTTTGGCTTCTGGGCTCATTCTCTTGCCTGCACCGGCAGCTGCAAGGCTCGGCTACCTGCCGTGCATGCAGGAGCACCGTGCGTGGGCCCGGCTTCTTGTATGTGCCTGGCTCCCATTTCATTGGGTTATGGAGCAGTGCTTCCCCTTAATTATTAGGCATCAGCTTTTCAGCTTGATTTTTAGAAATCACTCTTTTTCACAGAATCACAGAATCACTAAGGT
>NW_010555636.1:0-5516 GCF_000687285.1 Phaethon lepturus
AACTCTCCTTTTTTCCTGAGTTCCAGCCAAAAGTCTCTGTTTAGCCAGGCCGATCTTCTCCCCCCGGCTCGTCTTTTGGCACATAGGGACCGCCTGCTCCTGTGCCTTTAAGATTTCCTTCCTGAAGACTGCCCAGCCTTCCTGGGCCCCTTTGCCCTTCAGAACAGCCTCCCAAGGGACTCCCTCAACCAGTGCCCTAAACAGACCGAAGTCTCTTTCCAGAGGTCCAAGGTAGCAGTTCTGCTGACCCCCCTCCTTCTCCAGGAATTGAAAACTATCATTTCATGATTGCTCTGCCCAAGACAGCCTCCAACCATCACATCACCCACAAGTCCTTCACTGTTCACAAACAAGAGGTCCAGCAGGGCACTTTCCCTAGTTGTCTCAATTGCCAGCTGTGTCAGGAAGTTCTCTTTCACACAATTCGGGAGCCTCCTAGACTGTTTCTTCTCTGCTGTATTGTATTTCCAGCAGATGTCTGGTAAGTTGGTCTTATTGTCCCTTTTTTCATACTGAAGAAGATATTGAGGTTTTGGGAGAAATTAATGAACCGTTTCTAGACTTTCTACTTTGTAATACTGCTATCGTGCATAGTTTGTATCCATGCTGAAAACTAAGGTTTTCTTGACTGTGCTGAGGATCTTTAAAACCCGTCATTTTTAAATGTATCGCCATCTATTTGAGCTCTGCATTTGGCAGATTATCAGAACAGACGGTGTCACATTTTGCAGTGAAAAGTCTAAAAGGCTCAGCACTGTAAATCAAACATTTATTGTGAAAGCTGAGTGACTTTGCTCTCCTTTTCCTCAGAATGTCATTCCCAGCAGCCAACCCTGTTTCCAAGGCAGATCCATCCTTTTGAAAGACACCTTGAGGAGGAACCTAGGCTGGATACAGCCAATTCCCAGTAATACATTTTGAAGCAGGTAGCTCACTCAGAGGTGCAGTTGCACTCTGAAAAGGATTCTGGCATTGCTGGAAACACAAAATTGTGCTTGTGTGCAAGACAGGTGGAAATATGTATTTCCTTTGCTAGCTCTTTCTTCCTAACTCCCAAGTCAAATGTGAGTGGAAAAAAAAAGTCTTGATTGACTGGCAGTTCTGCTTATGTATTTGTTTTGTCTTGGCTTGCCACTGTAAGTAGTGTGAAGCACAGTAAAATCTTTTATTCTGGTTGTAAAAGCAGAGCAATCTTAAAGTTGCAAAGCATCACTAACTATTAGTGATCATGATGTTCTAGACCATGTCACAGTATTACTCAAACTGGCATATAATGATAAAACAAAAATCCCAACCAAACAAAAAAGAACCCCAAACCAAAACAGATGTCCTACTTTCTTTCCTTAACGACTAAATTGTTGGTGAATGTAATTTTCATCTCTTCCCTGCCTGACTGCAGAAAATAGGGAAAATAAGATAATACTTCATCTCTTGCTCCATCTTTTTGTTGGTTTCTTTGTAGGCACACTGTTTCCAAAATAGTTTTAAGAGAAAATGCAGAAATGGATCCCAAGAGCCCCTGTAATACTGTTTATCTTTCTTTTCACACCTGTTTCCTCTGGCTGGTGTTTTTTTCTCTCCTAGAGAGAATGAACAGAATGTCAACAAGTGGTCTGAAACCCACATTTAGAGAGATGATCTATGAGGAAAGAACTGTGAACACTCAGTGTTGATAATCTCAAAATCTGAAGCTCAAAATACAGAACAAGGACTCTGAATTTATCAGATTAAAGCATAAGAAATATTCATTTGGATCTGTCTCTTCTTATAGGTGTATTACCTCCTGAAGCCCACTGTCATGCAACTGCAATGTTGCCAATACATTCTTTTTTTGATAATATGTTTTTTCTGTCTCTTCATCACTTGCAGAACATTGTTTTTGATTGTCTGAAACTGCAGCTTCAGAGTCCTATGATCCCTGAAAAATGAATGCATTAATAGTTCTCATTCATTACAACATTTTTTTGTCTTTGATTCCAACAGTTGATGCTTTGCTTGTTTCTCATACCAGTGTTGGCAGTCCAGCTTACTGTGGGCCCCTTAATTAACTTGTTCTGTTCTCCAGTTCCCTGGGTGACAAGAACTCTCAGAAGTGCATACTCACTTCTTACATTCATTGCTTCTGGCATACATGGAAAGGAACCACGAGAAGATCCTCCATTTTTCCCAAGCAGGAAAGAAGAGCAGAGCTCAAAAGTCTCTTGTGTGTGGAATGTCTTAGGAAGCAGAGATAGGTTAAAGTAGCAGCAATTTTTGTAAACAGCATGGAGACTTTTTCCTGAGTAATCACTTTGCAAACTTAGCTATTTCCATCAGTGTCAAGAGACTCCAAAACATGTGGTCTTGAAAATATTTCCCATCTCCTCTGCTCTCTGTGTGATCTTGATTGATCCAAGCTCAAGATAAGACCACAAGCTTGTGATATGAATGAATAAAAAGTATATCTTTCCTGCAAACAAAGATGAGGGAAAAACAGAATACTCTGTGGAATATCTCAGGGTCCTGCTACGAACCAGGATATAATTTTTCCAAGATTATTTTTTCTGTGTCAAGACAGAGATGCTTTTGTATAGACAATTTTCATTTGTTTGGTGTTTGGGTTTTTTTTGGGGGGGGGGGGGGGTGTTGTGGTTTTTTTTTTGTGTAGCTGTGACTTCCCAGGTGCCAGTCATTGTAGCCTTTTTTCTATATGAACAGGAGAGCTGAGCATTCTCTGAACGGAAAAGAATGGCTGATAAAATTAACAGTGCTTGTTTTTCAAGCCTAGAAATTACTTCTAAAACAGCATATACCTTTTTTGTTGAAAAATGTGGTTTCTGGAAAGGCTAATGAATGAGACTTAACACTTCTTTCAACACAGTAATAGGTGTTTTTAAAGAAGCTGACACAGTTTAATTCAAAAAATGTGATAAGTAGTTAACATGAAAAAGTCAAATTTTGATTTTCAGTCTATGTGTAATGTTTGGGCTTAGCTCAATATACTGCATCCCATGAATTTCTGAATAGCTCAGAGTCCAATTATCAATCTTAACTAAGCAGAACAACTGCTTTAGTGACTTTCCACATGGCAATTTATGTTAATTTATAGATACACATGCTGTAAGACTAAACCTTTACACAGGAGGTATTGTAGCTCATAATAATGCATGCAATACAAGGCTGTCTGCATTTCAGTCCCAAGAAAAAAGTAACAGATTGATATTTTAGAACTGGAGGGTAAATAAGTTTATTTTGATAAACAAATTAACTCATCCATGCCTTCATACCATTAAAATCCCCTGTTACGTAAAATTGTAGGATATGTTTCCCTCTTACTCACTTAGAGAAAGGAAATACTATGTCTGACATGAATCACAGCCTTTTCTGTTTGGCAAACTACTGTGAGCAAATACGTAAAGCAAATGCATGGTGGCAGGGGTTTGAGGGCCCCTTCCCGCCCTTAATTTCGTGCCAGTGGATTAGACTAGCTTGTTGGGTGTACATTTCGTACGTAATATTAGCATTAGGATAATATTAGCAAAGAAGCTGCCTCCTTGAGTCAAGGGGGAAGGTAGGAGGGATGACTGCCAGATACTTCGGAATCTACCTGTCCACACAACCCAGTTCTCCTTGGAAGCAAGCATGCTGAAGGAAATACAAGTACCTTTATTTACAAGTGTACCACCTCAGGAAAGGAAGGTGTCTTTTCTGTTTGGGAGGACAGTACCTCAATCATCTTTTGTTTGATCTGTCAGTGCTGAAATGGCATTTCAACACTGCACAAACTGAAATCTAAAAGCAGTGTGAAAATATCAATTAAGAATCAGAAATTTAGAGCAAAGAGGTTTGTAAAGAAGATCTTTTTAGTAGCAAGGAGGTCACTGTTTCTGTGTATCACTTTGTTATTCAACAACAAAAAAAAACAAAAATGGTGTTTTATTTTCAGTGCAGAGATAGTGCTGGATAACACTAAAAAATACATTTGCTTGGCTATTTAGTATTTCTTTTACCCAAGGGCACAAAATCTCTTCTTTTCTCATGTCTTCTTTCCCTGCCAGAAGCACAGCATCTCATGGACTTGTTGGGAAGGGATGAGCTGGCACTTCTTTTTACTGTGGGGAAAGGAGAGAAGAAGAAGGTGGGACTGGATGAAAGAGGTGTTCATTTGCGGGAGAATCTGTGCCTGTGGTATTGGCTGCTGTTCTGGGATGGCCAATCTCTGCCTCCTCTGGCACAGCCAAATCTGGCAGTCTAGTGTCCTTGATGTCTGCCTCTTTCCCCTGCTGTCACTGCCTTGCTCCCTGCCATCTGGCATCACAGCAGATTTGCTCCCTGCTTTCAGGGTGAGAGAGAAGTAGATTTTCATAGGGCTTATTTCTCTGGAAAAACCCTGACAAAAAATAGTTGTTAATATGCTTTATTTAACTGAGTGGAGTCTCAGTGATGAGAACAATGGAGGTTGTCTTCAATCAAACACAAAATCTGGCCTTGGCCAAAGGTTCTTTGTAACAAAGCTAAAGCTGAGGGAGATACTTGGATCCTGTTACACGCGTTTTCTTGTTATCTCACCTGAAGCAAATTGAATGCACTTTACTGCACAGATGTATGAGACCATTTGTGTTCAAAATAAATAAACATTTTGCTGTTTTACCAACAGCATGAGTAGCATGACAGTCCCTTAAATTAAACACACACGATGTGCAGCACTCTCCGTGCTGTAGAATGAAGTTATTATGCTCTAAATTATGTGTTTTCTTTTAGTGACACCACTGCAAAACAAGTGGAATTATTCAGCATGAGCAGAATCTGCATGAGCAGAATCTGTTGGTAAGGTGAGAAGAAAGGACTGAACATGATACAAGCTTTTATTAAACCACACTGCATCAGGAGAGAAGGCTAAGGGGAAGTCTTATTGGTATTAGCAGCTACCTAAAGGGAGGATGTAGAGAAGATGGTGCCAGGCTTTTCTGAGAAGGAACAGCAGAAGGCAAGTGGCAACAGCCACAAGCTGGATGTGTTGGGTCTGGCTGGGATGGAGTTATCTTTCCCCACAGCAGCCCTCATAGTGCTGTGCTTTGTATGTCTAACTAGAATAATGTTGATCACACACCAATGTTTTGGTTATTGCTGAGCAGCGCTTGCACAGCATTAAGGCTGTCTCTCCAACTCTTCTCCCTCCCTGAAAAGGGCCAGTAGTCTGGGAGCAGGGAAGAGGTTGGGAGGGGACATAGGCAGGAGACCTGACCTAAATTTACCAAAAGGATATTCCATAACTTATGACATCGTGCTCGGCAATAAAAGCCAAGAGAAAGGAGGAGGGAGACATTTTTATTAAGGTGTTTGTCTTCTGAAGCAACCACTATGTATACTAAGGCCCTGTTTCCCAGGCAGTGGCTGGGCATCACCTGGTGATGGGAAGTAGCAAATAAGTCCTTTTGTTTTCCTTTGCTTCCGCATGTGGCCCTTCTTTTCTTTATTAAATTGCCTTTATCTCAACCCACAAGTGTTTCATCTTATTTTTTGCCTCTGTCCTGCTG
>NW_010555636.1:5614-12625 GCF_000687285.1 Phaethon lepturus
CCTGGCAGCCAGCCAGGGTCAACTCATCACAGTCCTTTGTGGCGCCCAGCATGGTGCATGAGGATAAGGAGATAGTTGATAAGGAGAGTAGTTGGGAGAAGTAATGCGCAAAACACGGGCTGAGCATTGCTGAAGAGCAGGATATTTGCGTGTAATTTTTTGTTGTAATTATGGCGAAGGGATGAGGGGTGGAGTGAGTGTAAATTGTCCATGTTTGTCTGTGTTGTGATGATGTTATTTTGATTTGGGCATGGGGAAAATTTTTTTGTTGATTTAAGTGAAGTTTGTGAAGATTGTAGACTGTGCCCCGAATGTGTATTTTAATGATAATTCTTAAATATGTGGTTCACAGTGGTGAGGGGTAGAATGTATTGGGTATACATGGCAAAGTTTTAGTAACAGGGGGGCTACCCTAGCAGGTAGCTGGATGAGAAAACACCAGGATCTGCCCTGATGTTGGACAGAGCCCATTCCAGCCAGCTCCAAGATGGACCCTGCTGCTGACCAAAGCTGAGACAATCAGTGATGCTAGTGACACCTCTCTGATAACACATTTAAGAAAGGGTAAAAAAAGCTGTGCAACAGCAGCTGAGAGAGAGGAGTGAGAATATACGAGAGAAACGACCCTGCAGACACCAAGGTCAGTGAAGAAGGAGGGGGAGAAGGTGCTCCAGGCATCAGAGCAGAGATTCCCCTGCTGCCTGTGGTGAAGATCATGGTGACAGAGGTTGTCCCCCTGCAGCCCATAGAGGACCATAGTGGAGCAGCTATTCACCCTGCAGCCCATGATGCTGACAACGCAGTGGGGAGGAAGCTGCAGCCCATGGACAACCTGTGCTGGAACAGGCTCCTGGCACGAGCTGCAGCCTGTGGAGAGGATGCCATGCAGGAGCAGGTTTGCTGGCAGGACCTGTGATCCCCTGGGGGACCCATGTTATAGCAGTCCATTCCTGAAGGATTATACCCCATGAAAAGGACACATGCTGGAGCAGTTCTTGAAGAACTGCAGCCTGTGGGAAGAACCCACACTGGAGAAGTTTGTGAAGGACTCTATCCTGTGAGAGGGATGCTCCATGCTGGAGCTGGGGAAGAACATGAGGATGAAAGAGTGGCAGAGATGAAGTGTTATGAACTGACCACAACCCCCATTTGCCATGCTCCTGCGCTGCTCAGCAGGGTAGAAGTTAGAAAAGTTGGGAGTGAAGTTGAGGCCAGGAAGAAGGGAGGTATGGGGGGAAGGTGTTTTTAGATTTGTTCTTATTTCTCATTATCCTACTCTGTTTGATTGGCAATAAATGAAATTAAATTCTCCAAGTTGAGTTTGTTTTGCTTGTGATGGTAAGTGATTTGCCTGTCCTTATCTCAGCCCACAAGTTTTTTGTTGCATTTTCTCCCTCTGTCCTGTTGAGGAGGGGGAATGAGAGAACAGTTTGGTGGGCACCTGGCAAGCAGCCAAGACCTACCCTCCACACTGGAACATGGGAGGTTCCAACCCGCTACAAGAAAAACAGTTCACTGTGAATTTGGTCAAACATGGGCACAGGTTGCCCTGAGTTTTTAAGGCATCTCTGTGGAAATAGTTAAAGCTCAGCTGGGTTGTCAACTGGATGATCTCTTTAGATCCTTTCCAGCCTGCATGAGTCTGTGGTAGACTGCCATAGTCTGCCAAATGGTCAAGATAACACTGCATGTAGCAATAAGATTCCTTCAGTTTTTGTGGATTACGTTAAAAATTAGATGCTTAATACATGACCAGGATGAAAGTCCTCTATCTAGTAGGCTTTCCAGTTAAAACTGTGAAAAAAATATTTAAGGAATAGTCAAGGAAATGCTGAAAATGTGCTGAGAGGTGGAGCAGTAGTTCATCTATCAGTCACCCATGAAGACTAGACTTTGCAGAGATACAATTTTGCTGAAGGGAAATGCAATTTAAAACTACCTAACCATTCATGAAGGAAAAAAACAAATTATTAAATGTGCATTTACTTTCCTTGCAAGTAATATTTTAGCTAACATATTAATGCTTTTTTTTTTTTCAGGGATTATTGAAATTGAACCTGAAAGATTGCATGGCACAGCACTGTTGCCTAAAATCTGGCCATACAAGACCTCATTGTGAATTTCAACAACAACAAATATGTGCTATAGTCACTTAATATAATTAAAGCTTCCTGACTGAGTCATCTTAAAAGCAAAATTCAATTATATAGGTTCTTCCATCTTTGGAAGGAATCTAGCCTAGAATTCAGGAAAAAGTTTGATAAATATTCTAGATTAGTAAGTATAAAATTATATGTGAAATTCTGATTGGTAATGCTTGCTTAAGGCTCATGGGTTGAGTACTTTCTATTTAACATTAAATACTCAAGAAGGCAATAGCAGAGTATCAGAAAAGAATACATTTTTCCTGTACTCTAATTACTATTACTTTTTGGAGTACTCTTATAAAAATCTGTTGTTAATGGATACATGGAGTTTTCACAGCTACTTAGAACATCGGGATTAGGATCGCAGTAGAGTTTGGCAAGAAACTGAAAATGGCTTGCCACTTGGTACCTTATAGCATAGTCTCTATGAATAAGTGAATTCTGTCAGGTTTTTTCCTCATGTTCAGTAGCCTGTTTCCTTAAAGCCTTCATCAGGTCAGCAGACAGGCAGCCTCACTGCGGTGACAAAACTACAGTTTATAGAAGATTAATTACTTATTGATTGACAACAGTCTAATGTCCACTGAAGTCAATGAAAACATATGTGCTGAAGAAAGATAATGTTGGTAAGAGAAGGATAAGAATATAAAGGAAAATGGTAAGAACCTGATCAGTCCTCATACCCTAGAAGATATACATGGTGGTATGTTTTTGTTTTATGGCTATCTCTTTTTCTCTTCTCCTTTAAAATTTTTTTGGATCTCTTGTTGGTGTCATTTTTGGTATACATACAAATATTGGGAAGACTTGGCTTTGCCTGAGTATATTACATATGGGTAGAATATAATATTATAGTAGTGATAGACCTCATCTTCTCCATTCTTGACAAACCAGCAGCTTTGACAGCTTAAAAGTATTCACTTTGGACATCTTTATTATTCATTCAAATGAGTAAATCAAATAATACTATTTTGTTGTATTGTAATAACATCTCTCAACCAGCATTTTAGCAAAGGTGCATGGTTTTCTAAACTTAATACAGGTAAAATTAAAAAAAAATGAACTCATTCTCATTCTGCTACATTTATTGAAGGATCTAATTACCACTAAATAAGGTCTTAACAAATTAAACAACTTTCTTCTTTGGCTTTTCTTGTTTGACCTGTCAAGTTTAGTCGTATTTTAAGTTTGTCTTATGTCTTGTTGCATTGGAATAAGATGTCATGACATTGATTTAAAACAAAATGACATGTCATAAAGTGAAAATTTTGATCTGAAAACCATATATTAAAGAATAATTCTTTCAGTAAAGCAATCATGTATAGAACTCTTAATATATGTTGAAAAAACTCACAATCTTACTGTAGGTATCCTCTTGAGGTTTTCTTATCATCCTAAGAGATAACAGTTGTCCTGAGGCCAAGGGAGCCAAATTGGATGAACTTGGATAGACTGCAAAGTTCAAAAGTGATGCCTTCAGGGGTGCCTCCAGGGGCAGCACTTTGCTCTTCTGAGGGAAAAAGCTCATTGTTATTAATAAGGAGGAGGAAAATTAGTGATCACATTAGTGACTAAAGATTGATCTGGTAAACAGAAAATAATCACCAGACAAGGGACTCTTGCTTTCCTAATGGAATAGCATATTAATAGCCGAGTTTGCAATGGCAGAGTAGGCATGCACAGAGACTTCCACAGAGCAACAGGCCTTGTTGCCTGTCTTGTCATCTTCTCCATAGCAGTCTCCGGAGTGCTTCCTACTCCCAAGTCATGTCTGAGAGACAGCCAAGTAAAGCCTGAACGTGCAGAGGAGAACACTGCATAGAGAAGTGTGTTGACTTGCTGGAAGTGAGAACAACCTATGGAATACTGGGGACCTGTCCTAAAAGGATGGGTTTCTTCCAATCAGCATTAAAATATCCCTTATAGGCATTTGCATTTCACAGCAAGAGAGGGAAGGATAGCTGGTGGAAGAACATACTCTTCACACTGATGGATGCTCTGGTACAGAAACAAAAGTTACTTTTCATCCTCAGGGTATGTTGTGTGTATAATTTTTTTGGTTTTGTTTTGTTTTCAGTTAAGAATAATGTGAACTGCTGTTTTTTTCTTGAGTTCTGAGAGATTCTGATGAGTTCTGAATGAAAATTAAAAATAATTAAAAAATAATACCCTTGAATAAAAAACCCACAATACTTTTCAATGTTTTTTTTTTCTTCTCTAATCTGGAGTCTTTGTCTGCTAAGAAATTCACTTTAACCTTTGAAAAATCCCCAATATTGACATTTCTGAATGTTTCCAGGTATATTATAAGAAAATGTTCTAAAATCTAAAGGATTTCAATATACATTCTTTTTCAAATGATTTCCTGAGCAAACGATTTCTTGAGTGTTCTCCAGGCAGATTAAATTACGGATTTCTTGAAAATGCTTAATTGCTGCATAACAATTACCATATATGTTATTGACAGTATAGACTATCCTTTTCCACAGTTTTCAATTTCACAATCAGCTAAATAATGTTTAATCTAGATTATGTTTGTTTTTTTTTCCAGTCATTGATCAAGGCTGTGTAAAATATATCAATTACAGGTTAAAAGTCCTACATTTTTAATGTTTCAGTCTTGAAGAGAAATTTATTTCATGGAGTTTGAAAAAAACATTATCAGATTTAACACACTGTAAATCATCAGGAGGCTCTAACAAGATAAGCAATAAATTTTACTAGTGAGCTTCCTAAGTACCTCTAGGTAAAATCTGGTTTTAGGCTTCATGTTCTGAAAGACATGATCATGAATAGCAGATCTTGTCAATGTACAAAGCCATAAGATTAAGAAAATACATTTCAAAGAGGTTGGCAAATTCCTCACAAAACACATCTTTGTTATTATTTGTGCTGGACACCTCTGGCTAAGGATATTTCAAAAGCTTGTTTAAGTTTATCTGAGCTTAAAGATTAGATATATTCCTTCATATCTAATTTAAATATTCTTTCTTGAAAATGTTATTACAGTGAATAATTATAGTCCTTTATTTTTTTAAATACTAGAAGATTGTTCCTTCTTATCTACATCTTTTTCAGTTTCCTTTTTTCTGAATGAAAAACCCCACACTCCTTCAGTGTTTTCTCATAAGCTGAGTGTCTCTCACTTTTAGCATTTTAACCATCATGCTGAACAGCATCTGAGGCTTCATTAGAAGTAAATTGAGAGGAATAGTTTCCTTGTACTTCTTACACATGACATCCTCGGTAATACATAAAAGAATTACTCTGGCATTTTTGTAGCTTTTAGTTGTGAACCACAATCTTCCCAAATCCTCTTCTGACAAGTTTCTATGTTTCTGAGCAGCCAATTACATCCTATTTGTACATTTTATTTTCCTTTCTGAAATACAGTCATACGGTCTCCACTTGGATTTTCTTATTGCTTCTTGTTAATAGTTTTCCCTGTTTGTCATGATCATTCCGAATCTGTACCCTCTATTTTAAAATATTCACAGTCTTGCCTAGACTGTTATAATCTGTAATTTTTGTGAATGCATTTTCCATTTTCTCATAAAATTGTTCCATTCTTTAAGGGCAACTGAGTAGAATAGACTCCAGAGTAGATCTCTATTGGAAACCACCTGCAGTGCCCTAACAGTGTAACAATGTACCAGCTTATCTGCATTGCTTTGAGATTTTTTCATTCATTTTTTGATTGTTTGATTATATAGATAGAGTTTCCTTAATTTATGAGGTGTTTGTGTGTGGAAGGTATCAAAATCTTTGTAAATATGTATCCTGTTAACTTGGCCATATGTTTACACAAAGAAGAAAACAACTGGTTTGGCATTTTTGTCCTTGACGAATCTATGCCATAATCTTATTTTCTAGGTACAAATAAAATATTTAATAATTTCAGTAATCATCTTTTCATTTTCTGAAAAGAGACTGATTATTGTTTCTTTACTCACCTCCATATTTTCCATTCTAGTAAAAGATAAGCTAAAAAATTAGATGCGCTTTAGTCTCCCCGATCCTCTGATGCTTATTTCAAGATAGCTACTAATTGTCTAGTGAGAAAAGGGGAATAGATTACACAGTATTTAGATACTTAAAAATATTCCCAAAGATCCAATGGATTTCTCATGAGAATCCTTAAAAAAACAGCCAGAATAATTTTGGAACAATGTTCCAAACCTCAGTTAAATTGGCTTCTCTCTGAAAAATGGTAGGAATAACAAAGAAAGAAAATATCAGCTTTTAGTGTATCTTCTATTGCTTGTTATTTTTGGTCAATATTTAAACAGCTGATCTTAATTTTCTGCTGTTATTTTCTTCTAGCTTATTCATAAGATATTTTCTTGTTGCTTTATATCCCTTGACAGTTATAATTGGTTTTGTGTTTGCTTTGGTGATTTTATTCAATGTTTGTGCTATCTCTTTAAACTCATGCTTAATCATATCATGATTTTCCTGTTTATGATCTTTTATATTATTTAACACCTTGCAGTCCTACTCTTCTCTGGCTGTTTCTTACTTTCCCTGTGTGTTGGGATAGATTTCTGTTTAGTGCTATGTTTTCCAGTAACCACCAATTCTTCTGTATTTTTTCCTCTCTTAAGCTTTCTACTCAAGGAGCTCTAACTGCCACTTACCTTAATATATTGAGGTTTGGGTTTTTTTGAAGTCCATTATTCTTAAGTTACGCATAAGCTTTGGCATAGTCTTTTGCATAGGAATATTTTTCTTCTGAGATGGTTGTATTACTACTATGACTTTTTTACAGTCTAGCAATTGTAAAAATATCTTTCTTTTTCTTCCGAGAAAAACATATTACAGCAAAGAAATATTAGAATTTGAGTCTGGAAATTGAAGGCATTCC
>NW_010555636.1:12656-22896 GCF_000687285.1 Phaethon lepturus
AATGTCATAAAATAACATATTGTGGGCCTAATCATTATTTTCTTTCCTCCTATGAATATTTCAATGAAATGATAAATGCTGAGAAAGTCATGAAAATGTTCATTGTACACCCCTGTATCACTACAGAAAAATGTCCTTACAGAAATATATTGCTTTTATTTAAGCTTTCATTCTATCCCTAGGCATAGGGTAGCTACTTTGAAGTTTTACCAAAAGTACATTTCAAAGAGCATTTGCAAGTATGCATTATAAAATGACTGACTGAAAAAAGTACGGCTTTGCTTTGTGGTGACTCCTGCTGGAGGGCAGCGCTCCAAAGAGATACTCCAATTGTGAGAGGTGAAGAGAGTCCCTTGACAGGTGAATCATGTTGTCTGTCACTGAAGACAAAATGTCTAATAGTTGTCTTGGGCTGAAAGTGAAGTTAATGTTTTATATCATTATGGAAAAATAAAAAATCCACAGTAAATAGTTCATTTTGAAATGGTGTTATTTCAATAATTTATAAAACAAGGGTGTTTTGTTCTTAGTGACAAATCAAAACTTGAGTTTCCTAATTAGCTCTGGTCATGCAAAGGATATAGATGATAATTTAAGGATCTAAAGTAGCACTGATTAGCATCCTCTCCACTGCTCTATATTGCAGGTAAGTTCTTTAACCACTGTACAAGGCAATACTAACTGCAAATGCAGTTTGTTTTCTAGCACCAAAGCTTTTATTTTCAACTCTCATTACTAAAAGAAATGTAAAGATCTATTCAAAACTATTACCCAAGTTTTTATTCATTTTTAGCTAAATTGTGAAACTTGTTCCCAAGAACATCTCTGAAAATGGGATTCAAACTTCTCAAAGTTCTTTCAGAACTGGATAGTTTTGTGGAAACACAGTATTCAGTTTATTAATGAAGATAACAAAATTAAGAGGAAATATAATCCCAGTGCTTCAGGTTGAGCCTGATATTTAAATATAGAAAGTTAAACAAGCTTTTAATAGGGCTAGAAGATGCCATATTTTTTTCATAAATAGTTGCTTGCACATTTCTTTATAATATTAATTACTATGGAGAGGATGGTATTATGGACAGACCGTAGATGTGAGAAGAGTCTGTTCTTCATTCACAAGGAATTGGAAACTTTGTGAGTTTTTAAGGTATGTGATTTGCCTAAAACAATCTTTAGTACGTTTGAAATCCATACAATTATACGGTGTAAGTCTATCAAACTCAATAGGAGTTTTGCCATTTTTTTAAATTAGGCCAAATGACACAACAACAGTTTGATATTAGGAAACAAGACTTGCATAGTCTGAGGTCCCCTTTTGTGAACATTTTTTTTTATTAAACTGCTACTTAGCACCTGCTGTGCTGCATTAATCTGGTAGTTTTTATCAGTAAGTAAGCACTGAATATATACATTGCAGTGAGAGAACACAGCAAATCTGATGATCCTATGAGTGAGACAGGTGAACTGCCACTTTTGAGATGAGATTTACTGTGTCATAGAAGATAATGTGAAATATAGTCTTAAGAAAATTTAAGTTTTACTCATAGAGTACAATTTTTTTTAAGTACAGATAATCTCTTTTCATGGAAATGGCTGTCAATAAGCAATGAGAAAAGAGTGCTTTGTGAAACTGTATTTAGAATGTCAGTATAAAACATTATACAAGCATTTCTTTTCTCTGCTAGATAATTAAATGTTATCATATCGTCTAAAAATGCCTCTGAACATTTTTAGAGGCCTCAGCATTTTCCTAGTATTATGGAGAGACCTTTACATAAATAATTTTTTAAAACTGCTAAATTATTTCAGCAGTTTTATAGAGATTTGGGATTTTTCTTTTTTTCAAATAATGTATCCTTTCCTATACTTCAATTTTCAAAAACACTGCTTTTTTTCTTAGCAAGAGTGTCTTTACTCTTCATTATAGCACTCACCAAACAATTTGCGTGTACTGCTTTGGACTGCTATTTTTTCCTCTAATTTGCTTACCTTAAAAGTACTTTTAGGAAAAGTTTGAAATTTCTGCATGGAGTTTTAGTGTTTGGACATGAAGTTCTGATTTGTGTTACAGAAGGGCTGTACAGAACTGTCCCTTAGGAACAGTACTTAGGAACTGTACCTTAGGAATGAAGGTACCAGAAAGTCTCTGTAAAAATCTATTTATTGCCACTAGTATTAATAGTAGGGAAAACAGTTTTCTTTTTTCTTCTTCAATATCTTCTTTAAAATGTAATTCCTGCAAATACATAATGCTAATTCATACTTATATTTACAATGGCAGGCTCCTTTTAAAAATGAAAGAATGCCCATGAGATTTTGTCACAGTAAAGGAACTAATTTAAAAAGTTCTTTTTCCTCTGTTTTTTAAACACTACTGATCAGTGCCAACATTAACAGCAGTTATAACTGGAAAAAAATAGAAGGAAAAAGTAATTACTAACATGACAGCTCAGTTTTTCATGGAAAAATGAGCCAAATGACAAATATTCCAAATAACTGTTTGTTTCTTACAATCATTCTTTGCATCATTGTTGCTATTTGAAATAATAATTATTTAGAAGGCAGCCTCAAGCAATAGAATGTGTTGTGGAGTGCTTGCTTGTACAATGATATCCATCAGCTGGCTTTAAAAAAATCTGTGTTGATTATGGATTTTTGAATGATGAAGGACAAGTTTTCTTCATGTTGATGTTTCTGCCCATAAGTCATCAAAAGTACCAGTGAATTCAAAGCTTGAGGGTGAGACTTCACCTTGCTGAAGTCAATGACAAACATCGAATGACTTTAATGGGACCTAGTACAGTCTGAATCTGTACAGCTTTATTAATGCGGTAAGTGTGTTGTTATTCAACCAAGTTATGCATCAATGATAAAATCAGGTTTTATTTTTGATTTGTTTGCCTCAATGTGTTGCTAAATTCCATATACTTGCATACCTGTAGACAGTTAATCACAAGTCTCCAAAGACAAAGATGCCATTTCTAGCCTTAAAAAACTCTGTTGATTATGTCATAGGAGAAGGCTCTGCAGAATATTAAGTGAATCTTTAAGTCTTGCAGTTCTGAGTTAAATCACTTGTGGCTTTGACACCACATTTTCCTTTATCACTGTCTGACAACCCCTGAAGGAGTTCAGCCAATGGAAGATTGAAAGCTAACAGCAAGTATAGGCAGTGTAGCTGGAAAAAATAGACCTACTATGGTCGCACACAGTAATTACATACTCCACTTGATTTCTAGAGTATTACTCTTGAAACTCAGAACATAATTTAGTATTATTACCTTTACTTATTACCTATTTTTATTCACTAAGTAAGAATGCTTAATAAAGTGCCATATGGATTCTTGAAAAAACTTGTAAAGTACTTTTATTTGAAAGGATACCAGATTACCAGACCTGGAATGCTTTTTTTTGCAGGGGAGCATGATTCAATAGTGTAATTAAGCAAGGAAGTGAAGTATGTAAAGAGCACTTTATTATTTGAAGGGAGACTAAAGCTGAGATTAGCCAAATACAGAATTTCAGTCTCATGGGAAACTCTGATATTTTTTCATACTGATTCAGGATGAAAATAACTATTTTTTATATAATTACAGAGTAACACATTTTGTATTGTTGAAATGAGCTGAAACAGCCAGCTCATTTTCAGCTCCCATTTATCATTATTATTTATGTAGTTGTGCCTGCTGCTCTTACATGATTCTGTATGCCAAGTTAGCCAGACACTGGCAAAGATGACTTGGGCCTACAGTACAGTTTTCTGAAGAGGAGTTTGTTGTTAGAGATTAAGGAATAATTTTAAAATTCTAAAAATAGAACAAACAACTCTGTAAATACCAAATCCTCACTACATCAAGATTTATGCAATCAAAATTATTTTGATTTAGGTCCTCAGAAAAGGAAGAGGAGAAAGGGGATGTCAAGCAAGAATTCAATTATTATAAACAGTATCATAAAAGTAGCCTACCTTTTGCAGAGCTGGTGCTATTTTGTAATCACCATGGCACAGGATCATTTTAAGGAAGGTTCAAGTATGGTTACGTTTAGAGGGAGTGTCTTCCATGCAGGTAGTTCTGAAGAGTAAAATTAAAGAACAAACCAACCCAAACAATAAAAACCTCACTCTTTCTCAGATGACTCTCTTTTGGTAATAATTGGCAAGAGATGAATTAAAAGAAAAGTAGTGGAATAAGTTCTGTGCTTACAGCTGGACTGTGTCAGGGGAGAAAGTGCATGCTCTCCAGGTCCCACCTTCTTTTCTTTCTTGCTTCTTGGAAGGAATGGGTTCAGTCGGTAGCTTCAGTATCTTTGGGGTAAAAATACTGTATGGCATTTCCTGTTGCCCTGTATGTTAAACCAGCAAATGAAATTGAAGTTGCACTTGTCAGTGTTAAAGGTATTTGATTGCTGTGACCTTTGCTTGTTTCGTAAGGCTGCTATGTTTTCTTCTTAAGCCAGTTATTAATTATGTGTTTAGTTGCAAGAATGTGGTTGTCTAGTGAAGAAGAATCCTATTGTATGGGGAGAAAAATGAGCAAAGGCAGTCAAATGCTCAGATCTTGCCTGTGGACTTTCTTTATGATAAAGCAAACATCTCATTCAGTCTATGTTTAGTGGGGTTTTTTTCCCGTGGTGTGCACTTATATGCATCTTAAGGTACACAGAGAGATGACTGTATTAACTCACAAGATTATTAATTTCTTTGTGGTGAAATCTTCACTGCCTCAAATAGAAGACTGGGTTTTTTTTACTTTGTTACTTCTTGTTTTTTTTTCCTCCTGTGTCTTATTCTGTCTCAGCCTTTGTAATACCAAGGAAATTTACTTTCTTTGTGCTCATCTGCTTTCTTCATGTCAACGTTATTCTTTTCTTTCCTTTCTTACTGATTTTGATGTCATTGCTAGCCCTCCTTGTATCACTGATCCAAAGCTCACAGAGGTCAGTATTGTCAGATCTCTATATATAGAAGTTAGTTCTGTGGAAGCTTTGAGGTTTTCAAAATGCTTTTCTTTTCTATCCAGTTAAAGTGAAGAAGAAAGGAAATGAGAAGGTGAAGAACAATGTTCATCCCCTTTCCCCACTGCCAGAAATTTGTAAGGTGACATCAGGGACCCATGTTCCAGGTATAAATCTGTAGGCTGCTTCAAATTTCTATTCTCCCTAATCCATAGCAGGGGCTTTGAACTATTGTGCCTCCTTGGGTTCTGCATTTACACCCTAAATAATTAGCTGTTCTGGAATGAATGTCTCTCTGCCTTTTACTAGAGCTGTTCTATTTTATAAAAGGTAATCATTCACTGAATGAAAGAAGAGAAAAAAGATGTAAGTCAGAATTTGGATTTGGACATGTAAAGTATGTTTAAGATCCTACTCCCAATTTATGAATATCCTTTTTGTAGGGGAAAGTCTCAGGATGTGTCTCACACATCTTTTTGTACAGACGTATCATTAGCATGGAGGGAACATCACCAGCAGTTGTGTGTTGTGAGCTTCTCCACCATGCAACATAAATATGTTTGCCTGTCTTCTCCCTTTGCCCATTTGAACCAGGACTCATGTACATCCCAATATCCAATTTTAAAAACAACTTATCCTTTTGAAATTAGGTCATAAATTCATTAGAATATTTCTATGGAAACAAATTAATATTTTCTAATAAAAGACTTAATCGGAACAGTTCATCAGCTGTAATTCCTATCACATAGGAAAATTTCTGTTTACTTCAATGTGCTTTTAATAACATTTTATAAATCTATGAGGAGGCATATAGTAGCATGTCAGATTTCTAAGCTGTGTTAACCTCTAAGAATGTATCTTGTAATGTTTGGGCTTGCTATAGATTACCTTTAATATTGAGTAGAATAAGTCAGAAACACACCACTGAAAGGTCTTTTTCAGTCACAATGAGCAAACTGTGAGAAACTTTTTAACTAGCCTTATTAATAGGGCATAGAAGTTCATCTAACAATACCTCCAAGAAACTCAAACTCTTACATATTTTTCATACCCACATTTCTCTGGTGAGTGTTAAGGCACAATTCCTTCTCCTCAAAGCCTCTTGAACCCTCAAGCGAGAAGTATTGCTTTGCTGGTTTTGTTGTGTGAAAGTATCATTCAGCAGTGGTTGAGAGTATTTAGAATATACTGTTAAGTCTGAGCAGGTGGAAGAGCTGAAACTGTTATGGCCAAAGTTCTCCAAATTTCTCTGAAAAGTATGATTTGCCCAACAGGCATTATTAATGAGAAAACATTTTGCCAGGAATTTTCTGGACAGCTGTGGACTTGATTGCATTGTATAAACATGAAAGAACTTGGAAAAGCCAAGAAAAAACAACTCTGAGTTTATCTAAGCATGGTATTCACTCAAGGCTTGCATCATCCTCACCAAATTCTCTGCTAATTTGGAAATCTCTTGTATCACATAACATATTAATGTTAAAACCTCTTTATGTGGAGTTCATATACCTGTTAACTTATGAGTAAATAAAGTTTCTTTGGGCTAGTTTTTTAATTAGCTGGAGTTCAGAGGATGCGTAATCAACTACGGGCTGAAACGGAAACAATTGCCTCTCTCAGAACTTTAAATCATCCTTTTGGGTCCTGGGATGCTCTTCTGCACATCCTTCCTGGAGTACATGAAATCTGAGAAAACTCAACTGGAAGTTTTTGAACCACTCACAATTTATCTGTTGCTAAGTTAAACAACTTCAATTTTGAATAGGAATTAGTAATGGCAGTAATGCTGTCAGGCTAGAGAAGGAAGTCTTGCAGTGAAGTTGCCATTGTAATTCTTCATAACTGGGTGAGTTTATGTATTTTGTAATCCATGAACTCCCTTTTCAGGTTGCTGCCTCTCTCTTCTTCAGAAAGGGATCAAAAGCATAAAGGTGTGTAGCTCTAAAAAGCATGTTGTAATAAACTAAAATATTTTGTAAATGTCTCTAGTCTCATCTCCTATTATATTAGTGGAAAAAGTGGTACTCATTCTAAAATACTTACTAAGACAAGTCCAGTATAATATATTACCCTCTTGTGATGTTAACCTGGGTAGCAGTTGCAGCAGAAGATGGCAGTCTTCATTCAGTGTAGAATTCCTAGACTAAATATTTTGATTTCAAAGGAGCAGTAAACAACTCTCATCTACTAAGGAAACCTATATGCAAATAGTAATATAGTAAATCTTTTGTAAGCATGTCATTTCTGCATTAACAGCTATGTAATAAAGCAGAAACCATGTTTTGCATTATTAAAGCATCAAATGAATCAGATTATGCAGCACTAATGCTTCACTGAGCATCATTGAGCTAAGCTGTCTTGTGTTTTGTACAATGTTTATATTTTTGTATTAACAGAAGGATGTTTAGAGGGTAAAAAGTTTACAGTCCAGTAAAAATGAATAACTGGTTGTCCTCCCAGTTCAGAGATACTGAAAACTCCTGATAGTGTGATTTTTTTGGTATTTGTAAAGTTTCGTGATCAAAATATCTAATCAGGAGCTCTCCTTCTCAAACAGAAGATACATGAACTAGAACAGCTCCAGGTGTTTATTCTGTATACTTCAGATACATTAACAAGTGGCAGACCTAACTCATTCTTAAAAGCTGGATCAACAATTTGAAGGATTATTCCCTGGATTCTTTTCTACCCTTACTTGTTTTGGAGGCAACGATAGGCACTCATCAAACACAAATTCTTCTCTCTATACTCTCGTTCTGTCTTGTACATTTTTGAACAATATTAATCATAATTCTTACTGCATTGTTTCTCTGCCACTAATCCAGACACTGCATTCATGCCGATGGGAGCAGGAATCTTTCACTGGATAAGGTCTTTCACCTTCTAAGATGAGTGTTACAGTTCTCTGATTTGTTGCCAGTAGTTCTGTAACGTGACTAGTAAGAGCTTCCTGTAGTTGCTTCCTTTGCCATCAACAAAAACTATGGTAGATTAGGGCTAGTATTAATAGAAATATGATCTACAACTTGCTCAAAGTACTTCTGTCTCTTGTTCTTCCATGAAAAAGCTGGTTTATATTTTTTGCATCAGTCAGTTTGTAACAGTCATAAATGATTATGCACTTTTTTCAAGTGCTGAAGTCACTAAGGCTCACTGAAGTCTCTGATATTTGGTGACTTCCTGAATAATGAGCTTTTTTTTTGAAATAGAGTATGCATCATCCCTCAGTCTTACGTGATTTTTTGGGGTAAAAATCTCTGCTGTCAGATTTTTTCTTTCTTTATTGGGGGTAAAAATTTAATCACATCTCTGCTGTCAGATTTTTTCTTTCTTTATTTTTTTTTTTACTTACAGGAGGAGGAATAATATGATAACCCCCCAGGAAGCATTACATTTATTTTCTTTAAGCAGAACTGTTTGCCTAACCGCCCCCGCCCCCGTTTCAGAATCTGCAACACTAAAACCTGTTGCAGATTCTCCACCCATATGGAATAGAGATTCACAGTTTAGAGGAACTAACTGGTTTTATTGAGGCAACAAGAAATTTGCCACATCCAGAAGTCACAGGTGTGATAGAGACGCCACTCTGTGTGCTACATCAGAATTGGATGAAAAACTATTTTTCATGTGAAAGTTTGACTTTCACATATTTCCCATTTCACCTCAGGTAAAAGCCAAACCCTTCCATGCACAGTTGGAGCGGGATAGACTGTGATTTCAAATTAATTAACATTGAAGTAATTTCACTCACCTGAGAGTGGCACAGTTCAAAATTTTCCTTTGCTTGAGTCATTGGCCAGACTTGCTAGTAAATTTCCAAGGAGAAATATATTTTTGTCTAATGAAAGTTTTCTTCAAAACTCTTAAATTTTCCAGTAATTGTGATATTTAAAAGACTGATCCTGCAAGGTTTTGTGCAAATTGAAGCACTGGAAAAATGTCTTTATATTAATTATTTCTAACATGCTAACTAACAGAAAGGAGTACTGTTGTAGCATGCTAAATATGTATTTTTAGTTCTTCCAAACCTTAAGATAAATCAGATTACAACAGTTATTTCTTCCAGTACTTTTTCCTTTTTTTTATTCTCTTTCCAATAATTCTGTCTGAAAATTGTTTGTCATACTTTGAAAATTATTAACCTACCCATTTTGTGTTGAAAGAATGAAGCATATGCTGATAGACTTCTAAAACTGGACTACATCCAGGGAGTCTGTCAGATATGACTAAGGTCTGAGGTAGGTAGAAGTCGATGATGTTATAACGGCATATTGATATAATTCAAAATATCCTTGGGGTTGAACTTTTCATCTCCGACAGTCAGATTTTAACCAGTATGATTTGATTTTTTTAAGAGAGGAACTGCAGTTTTTAACAGAACTTGGGGCTCTGGGTTTTTTTTTGCTGTCAGTCTGTTTCCATTTTTATGAAAAGATTTCCTCTTTTATTGTATTAGGAAAGGAGACAACAATGTCTCAGTGACAGAGGGGAGTTGGGGAAAGCTCTTACTCTATGCAGACAATGGGCATTCCCTCACCAACTTTCTCCATTTTCTGTCTTTCCTTTGTTTGTTCAAGAGTGTTTCTTAAAGGAGGCCAGTAGGATTAAAAATACTTTTAGCGTTGGACAGGTAAAGATAATCCTACATTCTTTATGAGGAATTCTGTTTCTTTTGGCACATTCTCTGGTCTGTGTTGTTTGGTTCCACCCCCCCCCCCCCCCCCAGTGTAACCTCTTCAGATGCCAATACTCTAAAGGAGCCATGGAACGGAAAGTGCTGTGCAAGGAAACCCGAGCTGAATCAGGCAAAGATGGTATGACCCTGCAAATAAAAGAGCTGCATTTTCATTGTGCCCGGCTAAAAATCCCTGTACTGCCTAGACGTAACCAGTGAAGCAGCAGTAGCTTGGCAATCTCTGCATGTCAGCGTGTACTATAAACACATCTTTTCAAAACTAATTGGCTCTACCACGTGTAAGCTATACAGGTAGAGTGTGTTCAGACAAGCAAGAGATATGCTTGTCTGATCATTCATGAATGCCGTAATTTTATTTTGAGGGACATGCCATTTTCTCTGGGATTTCAGATGAACTACATTTGCCAAGTTCATAATCGGCGTTATGATGGACACTGAATAACATGAAGCAGGAGTTGAACAGTAAAAGGAACTGTAGTGTCTGACAACCTTGTTTGAGCTAAGCAGAAATCACAGTTAAGGTCATTTAGATATCTAAATTCCCTGAATGTAGGTACAATTAGCTGTTTTCGTCGTCGGTTCAGC
>NW_010555636.1:22927-36566 GCF_000687285.1 Phaethon lepturus
GTGCTCTGCTGTCCTTTCTGACAAATACAGAAACTGCACAACATACTGGAAACCCTCCAATAGCATAAATATAGACAACATAGTGATGCTATTGTAGCTGTGTTACTAGAGTATGTTGAAACAATAAAATAAATGTAGAATCTTCCGCTCGTCATGGCTCATCATATCATCCTTTGACTGATGGGCAGTTTTTATTCTTGACATAAGGCATTGTAAGATCAGATCATCTGCTACTTCAAATTACAACATGTTAGCAGCATCCTTAGGCTTTCTCCTATTTATGCCTACAGGCGCAGTAGTAACTATTAAATATTTCCTGTTGTCTGGTACAGGGGGGTGCTATCTCTTCAATTTTACAATTCTTAAGATTCCAGTAAATCATAGTTTGGATTTTGGAGGCTAAGAACATTTAGACAAACTTATTTTCCATTATGAAATTGGTCCTTACTTTCCCTAATTAAATTTGCTCATCTCCTATATTTGTTATTTTTAGATACGTTTGAAGTTTGGATGGCCACAATATCGGAGCAGAAAGGTAGTGACAAGGACGTTTATTGCTCTAGTAAGTCGGTAATTAGTAATTCTGCTGATACTGGTTCCACGCCAGCAGGAGATAAATAACGCTACTTTACTTCCATTCCTGGTTCACCAGCTGCATCTGAGGGTTAAAGGGCAGCACTGTGCCATCCGCCCAGAACACAGCACAGACTATGTTCCATTGCTGAATTTGACCGTGTAAGCATTGTTCTGTCTTTCAGATCTCCCGTACGACATCTCAGTTACTTGCCTTTGTTTTCAAGACATAATTTATTCACTTATTTTCTCTCTCTGGACTGACTTATCATCTAGAGACTCTACCATCCCTTTGTTAATTTTCAGACAAACGTTTCTGTATTATCCTCCTGCCTGTCCCTGTTGTTTGAAAAGAGCTTTCCAAAACTGTGTATGAAACCACAACTTACAGTTGTCTTTGAGCTTAGCCTTTAAGTTTTCTATTTCTGTGATTCATTACACACAAATCCTTTCTAGCTACATGACCAATACTGTATCACTGTTCACTTTTATTGCTTTCTGTCTTCTCTCTTTATCCGTCTGTCTCTTATTTTGGATTAAAAACATTGGAAAAACAGACTGCCTTTTTATCCTCCTTTTGAATAGTCTCTGAACAGGAGATTTTCTCCTGGAAAAAGCTCTTATGCACTATATATAGTACTATCTCCATCCTTATTATATATTGCTTGCACTTTAAAGTGGTTTGTAAGGTTGTTTCAACAACTTCAGATAAAATGGTGGGGGAGAATGTTCATTTCACAAATTAATTTTAGTATAAATATACACAGATGACAATATGAAATGGAGGTCAGGGTTCTGTTTGTTTGGAATATTACCGCTTTGCAAAATTTTATTTTCTTCTTCTACTTTAGCAGGTTATCATTATTTTGCAAAACAAAATTTCTGTAATATTTTATTTGGAAACAATAGTGTGTCGATATGATATCAAAATTACAATTTAGTTAAATAGGAAATAGATAAAAAGGAAGAAAAAACCACTAAAACACAAACTTAATGTTAATTCACACAAAAATAGTTTCAAATACTTTAAATTTTTTCTGTTGAAAATTGCATTTAGATCAGTTCAGTCCTAAGAAATTGCAGATTTTGATTGAAGTGGACTTTCCTTTGAGAGAGCTGTATTTTTTAATAAATTCTGCAAACTAAGCTTTTCTTTTGTCACAATTAATCAACAGAAATGAATGACAACATAACTGATCTGTTCTATACTTTTAATATTCACTGTGATAAAAGTTTTTATTACATTCTTTTCACACACCAGGATTGTTTTTCTACCTTGTAGTGTCACGTATCAGTGATGTTTAAGCATTCTTGACATTTGTGAAGCTGCCCTGAATGACTGTTGACAAAAAAGCTTTGCAATACCTGTTAAAAGAATACTCAGGGGAACCATCAGAATACAGTAAATCTTACTTCAAGCCTACCCAAAATGTCTTGTATATTTGTAGCTTTAGACATTTGCATTACCCAGTGTGCTATGGCAATTCCTGTTCAATTTAGCACCCTGTTTCCTCCTAATATCACTGTACAAAAACAGACCTAATTTTTCTTCTTAATTTTTATTCTTTTCATTTTGTCACTAGTGCAAACTTCTAAGATACAACTATCCACACGCTTGAGTACAGACTGAAGTGTTGTGGACAAATGCCATTTTACAGACTTCAGAAGCTCTGAGCTTTTCTAAGTAGGTGCCTGATTAAATTGATGGATGCCATCAGATTGATTTATTGCCTTCTCCAAATTTCTGTTGATGTGCATTGAAGTTGCAAGAAAGTCCTTGGCACTATGTGTTCCTTTACAGGCTATATATCTTTGTGGAATAACTATGCTCCACTTTATGGGAATAGACATTTAAGAGTCCATCCCTTATTTACATCTGAAAATTTGGCACAGATTTCTGTACAGACAGACGATTTTGTCCGAAATGATAAAAAACTTCAGAGAAGTCATATGTGGCTGGCACTTTCTTGTCACGGGGAAAACATCTTTAAAAACATCTTGCCATAAAATAGGGTTTTGACAGATTTTAAGCCAAATGTATTTTCTTCGGTGCAAAGTGTGGGGCACAGCCATAATTCCCTGTAACACTGACTGACCGATTTTCACAGGGGCAGTTCAAAGTCCCTTCTGCAGCAACAGAAATCTCCAGGAGGGGCAACATGTCAAATGACAATATTCAGTCCCAGCGTTACAGGCGCTGTGAGGAGTGTGATCAACACCTGGTGCCATGGTGTAGTAAAAATGTATTAAATTATGGGATATTTTTTAACTGCCCTCAAGGCACGGAAGTCTCATTTAACTTTAGAGTAGTTTCTTTGTCTCTGCTGTCTTTCTGGAAGTTAGTAGCGTTGGTGAAGTCATTCTCCACAACAGAAAAGCAGGAGCAAAGAGGAGTCTGTGAAAGACACAGAGAAAAGAGCAAGGCCCTGCTCTGACTGAAACCCCCAGGAACGTGTTTGTTATTTCAACAAAAGAAGAAGTTTACAGAATGAACACCAACTGCAAGAAGAGGCTTCTTATGACTTTAAGCTGTGCCCTGAAATCTTCCTTACACAGCAAAGTTGTGAATTAAATGCTGATGTTGCACTTGTACTGTTGGGCTGTTGAAAGACATTTGGTGTTACTGATAAACAATGCACACTGCAAAATTTTGTATGTGGTGGAGGGAATTAAGAGCCCATTAGGCGCTTCTTTACTTCTGATGAAAGGTAGTCAAGGGCCAAGTGAGCTATTACACCCGTTATTTCTTTTTTAGTGTGTAATTCAGCCCTTGTAATTTTGAAAGCTCCGTTACAGAGAAATGTTTCTGATTGAACAAAACACCTTGACCGTATCTTCACTGGTCCTATGGATGCTGTACAAAACTTAAATACTTAAATATCTGACTATGCTGGTTTACAAAATAGGAAACAAAAGTATAGGTTCTTTTACAGTTTATCATCTCTTACTGTCTATGATGGATTTTTAAATCTCATGAAAAGCTAAAATTCATATTCAGTAGTTGCTTTTCTAATCTACTTTACTGCTTAATTTCTTATGCTGGTTCAAGGACAATCTGAAGTGCCTATTCAAAATACATCCCTCAATACAAATAGCCTAGTTTAATTTCTTGTTGTGATGACACAAAAAACCCTGAACCCTTAATGTGAATGGATCAGAACATTTATGTGTCAGCATAACAGAAAATGTGACACATTTATGTGTCAGCATAACAGAAAACCAATAATGCTGTTGGTTTCACAGAGGTTCTGAAAGAAAGTTTAGGGGCCTTGAGATTAGTAAATTAGTTGGCACTTATCCTACTCTTAATTGAATAATTTTGATAGCTATAAAAGAAAAGCTGACACTGGTTTCTCTGCTGAAACTCGTAGTGATTCTACATGATAATAAAATATCCCCAGTGCTAAATCCATCAGTCAGGTAACCGTGAATCAGACAGCTACCTGCGGTTGTTTACAAGTATATCTGCAAAATTTCTTTTATGGGTAAATGTCTGTCTGAGCAATTCTATAAGAATTGTACTTTTTGGCAGCTGTTTATTTTTGGTAGCATTCACTTTGTGGAAGGTATGTATTTTCAAAAGAATGATTCCTGACCTCAGACTCAACAGTCTGAGGGCCAATGCAAAACATCAAGTTTTTGCACAGGTCATCAGGATTGATAAGCAGCATGGCAAAAGTCTGTTCAAAAAGGACTTAAATGGGGATATGTAGAGCCTCGTATTTCAACTTGCTCAGAGTCACATTACAGTTTAGCAAGTCATAAGCTGAATGAGGCAAGTGTGGGAATACCAGAAGAGTGAAGGGGGAAGAGCAACAAAAAATAGTGCTGGAGCTGACCTTTAATAAATATTTAAATACCAATGGTGATGAGAGAGAGAGATGTGTTCATTGTAATCATGGAAGGGACCTCATAGGAGGAATTTGGAAACAAAAAGCAGTGTCATTGACAGCAAAGGCAAAGACATTCACCAGCTGAATTACAGAAAACTGTTTTATGTGAAAGCGTTAAGCGTGCTTGTGTATTCAGGGATGGGTCTCAGGAGAAATTGCAGCATTAAAAAAGACAAAATATTGTGAAGGTTATGCATGAAGGCAAGATCTCGTTGTGGAAATGGGCATAGAAGGGTTATTTCTTTGAAAAGGAGAAACACCTTATTTTGGTTAAGACTTGAACAGATGGAGACCTTAGTAAGCAGGGGCTGGTAGTCCAGCATAGCCAACAGAAGTCCATAAATTGAAAGACATTTGCAGAGAGAGCTTATAGAATCATTTGGAGTGAATAAACACATTTCTAAATAGCAACATTCATTTCTGCATATACTTAATTGGGGTGTTGAGAGGAAAAAATATGCTCCTTGATTTCAGGGGCAACCGATCCAACTTAGAAAATAATTTTGATCTTTATATGACATTTGAGTATTGTTATTCAATGGCTGTGTCAGGGTAGTCGAAATCACATTTTGATCCATTCAGTTACCATCTCAATCAGCATCCTGGTGTTTCCCATGGTTTACTTGCTGCTGAAAGGTTCTGTAGGCCTTTTCCACTGCTGGGTTGAAAGTGCCAGGCAGTCTATTTTTCAACAAAGCTGTTTTTTATGTTTCAAATCTCATCCTACATCAATATGCACATTTATGAGGTTCCTATGGTTTCTATTAGCAGAAAAGAGAGTCTATCCATGATACACGCAGGCAGACATTTCATTGACCTAGAGGAGACCAAAAGGCAAATGATGTTAGCTAACATAACTTGCATGTATGCTTAATTTTAACTCTTTGCAGCTCAAGGCATGAGGCGATAAAGCAGAAGCAAAGACAGAGATCATGATACTGTGTCCACTCTTATTGAAAGGGCCCACATATAGCTCTAAAATGTAATGTGAAGAAGAAATAATGAGGAATACAGTTATTGTAAAGGAACAACAGCTACAGTAAATATATTTTGAAAATTTTGTTGTGATTTTTTCTTTCTTTATTCTCGACTTTAACTCCAACTTGTGAACTCTCTCCAGATAGACTAATAGTAAAAACCACATATTAAATTGCTCCATATTTACCCCTATATTCCAAGAACATGGAGTTTTAGTTTCCATCAGACATACCTCAGTTTTGAAGACCTTCTTGATTGTTTCTACAGGATTTTATTCTTCAGGTAATGTAAAGCTGAATTCCAACCTTATGCCCGCCTTTCAGGGGAATGCCTGAAAGACAATGAAAATGACTCATTAACGTCATGGTGATCAAGAGCAGGATTTGATCCAGAAAGAATAAACTGTCTATCAGAGGTGCAGTCATACTGAGCAGTTAAAAATAATTTCAAAATTTGGATTGGTGTCCTCAGTATCAGTCAATATATGTAACTATGAATGAGATACTCTTAATATTTTTCTCCATATGTAAGCTGAGACTAGGTCAAAACATGTCCTTGAGGATGGAGAGAAGGTGTAGTTCTCCAGGGTTGAGTATATCCTTTATTTAGTTCTCTTACAAATGGAATGATTGCATTCTTAGACGGCAATGAGAAGTGAAGCCGCAACATTTAGTCATTTGGAACAGATACTAGTTCTTTGTTTTATAGCACACTGCAGTCTTGATCCAGGCCTGAAACAACTAGATATTGTCAGAGCACAAAAATAATGAATCAATATTCATTTAGCACTCAGTTTACTGGCTCAGGCTTAGACACGTTAGATTAAAACACAAATTAAAACATCTGCCTCTATTTAATAATAAAAATGTATTGCAAATAATGTAACACAATACTTCACAGACCTTTTTTTAATAAATTCAGAGGTTTGCTAACAGGTATGTTTTTTAAATTGTGTTATATATGTTATATATGCTATAGCCCATTCTTCTGATGCCCCAGAAACTGTTTTTAAACTGTGAATTTGCAGCTAGAAGTGTTTGGATGAAAGTGAATCATTTGGATGATTATATGGATGTTTCTATTTTGGGAATTTGAGTCCTTTAAAGGTATATGAAAACACTTTAGCATTTATGCTTTCCATTTAAAGTTAATAATGATAGCAGGTTTATATAGTTAAAGCTAATTAGCTATAGATTATAACCCACTATCGCAATTAAAGATATTTTATTATAATGGCTTGTCTTTTTGCTTTAATTGCTTAAAAACAGTAAGTGTTTTTTATATTGTAACTGCCAGCGTGTTGTTCTTGACCATTAAGCTTTATATTGTTGTTCTCAAAAAATCAACTTCTAAAAAGAGAAGAGCATGTGTCACATTATTCAGTATATCATAAGAGGATCATTATCCTCACTCATTGTTTTATTACTTGCCTAAATTTACGTGCACAAATACACTTCCTTTAGAATTTATTATAGCATATTAGGAGATGCACTGAAAACTAAACCTGCAATCTCATTCAGCTTTTAAAATCCCAATTCAACACACCATTTAAGCACATATTTAAATAAATCCCTCTTCAAGAAAGTTTAAATTCACTTTTCAAATGAATGGACAGCTGGAACAGAGCCTAAGGATTTAAGCCAAACCAAACCGAAGTCAATGGAACAAATGCCATTGATTTCTGTTGGCTTTGTGTTAGGTCCCAAATACATCTGACTTATTTGGTTAAACGAGCCCCATTTCTGATGACAGACAGCTTCTTGGAATCATGCAATTTGCAAGAATTGAGTGCATTTAACTTGTCAAAAGAATCTGACTGAAATAGTATATTGTAATATCATTTCAACCAGGAGTTGTAGGGTGGTTTTGTATTAGACAAACTCTGTGGTTACACATTGATCCATAGCCTGTAGGCCCATGGTATAGATGCAGTTATAGTTAATATTGCTAAACCTAATATGTACAGGGTTACATATGCAGTAAGTTTGGAAAAAAAGTTTTAATTTGGGAAATGTGCAAACACTGTGAAAATGTTTTCTGTGATTTCTTTATCTGATAAAACTTCACACTGGGTAAAGTTTACCAACAGGTAAACTGTAGAAGAGACATTTCTAGAAAGTTACTTACGAGGTAGAAATCATATTTGACTAAGGCAGCCCCAGAACTAAAAAACCTTTGAGGTAGAAAACCATTAAAGAGAGGTGTCATCTCTGGCTCTTCCTGCCCTTACCCTTCTCTAGCCATCAGTGGTGTTTCCCAAAACCAATCTGATGTTGGAAACAGAAAACAGGGCTGCACGGATCTTTGGTGGCATGTACCATAACTATTCTTATGTTCCTAAGTCACAGCAAGAGTTAATGTTCTTGCTGTTTTTTCTGCTAAATTACTACCATGTTTTTAAATAGGAGGATATGACAGCACTCTTCTCAATAATTAAATTAAAAGTTGTCAGAAGACCTTGTAGTATTTTCCTTAGAGACAAGTTAAGATTCAGATAAAACAATAAGCTTTTTGATAACCTAGTACAGAGCAGATGGATTTCAACAAAGCTGGATTTGAAACAGAATAGCAATAACTGATGTTGAATACTAAATAGAACTTCTCTTTTACAATACGAGAGGTTAAGATAAGCAATACCAAGGACCATCTTGACCCTTTACCTCCAGTGGTAATAGCTGACACAGAAACAGGCTATTTTACAAGCCTTTTTGTTTTATTTTAATTGTACTTAGAATGGATTCTGAGATGGAGAGATTTGATTTCCCAAATGCAATGCTTTGTTAAACATATCCGCAGGTGGTATGGCTTCTAGGAAAGGCTGCAAGAACCTACATGAAAATGGTTTCCCAGTGGAACTGTGTCTTTCTCTGAAATCCAGACACTGATGATGTGCTGATTCTGACAGATTTTTAGCAGCAAAAACTCAAAGCAGTTAGACCTACACTGGCACTGTTAATTTCAACTTTATTGCTTTATTCTTGAATGGAGACAGTATTTCACATCTCTTTTGATATTACAGAAAATGAAATATTTCAGTAAAACTATTTTTATATCCCTAAATGGTCTTTTTAATTTCGGTTCAGAAGTTCTGAACTTTTCCTCAGCTTGGTGTCATACCAAATTTCAAAATGTCAGAATTTCTAAGGGAAGGAATGTTATTTTATGATCTATCTTAATGGTCTTTTTTCCTCAATCGATTACTTATTAAACAATATATATATATATATAAAAAAGTAAAATTCCATGCAGTCTTACTGTAGTTGGCAGTACTGTGAGAGATGTTGTCCTGTCAGAAGAGTTATACCATTAACAGCGTAAGCTCCTTTAATTGACATATGTTGATACATTAAGGCCAGAAAGGAAGAACCTGTTCCTCTAGTAGTTGCTTAACAAGTTCAAGCAATTAATCCAGGAATTCCTTGCTTGAACTCCAATGTTTTAGATAGGGATGTCTATAGATGTTTGTCAAAGGTACTTAAAACCAATGAAAATGAGATGCTAAAAGCAGTTAAAAATTACATAGTTCATCTCTATACAACTTTCCTCTTTGAAAAAAAAAAGAATTGGATAATGACGTGCTTCCTGTGAATACATGGAGTAAGGTAATTCAATTAAAGTATTCTGCAGCTTGTTTCATAAGGGCACTCTCTGAAAAAGTAATTATAACTGAATAAACTGGTGCAATTAGATCATTTTGGTTTAAGCCTTTGACTTGCATCCAGTCATTCCTGTGTTAAGTCCAATAGTCCTTGTTTGATTAAGAATCTTTTAAGGAAGCATCTTTCATTTTGGTGGGAAAACTTGTAGAAATTAAGATTGCTTCACTTTCTAAATTGTTTGTTCTTACAAATCCGTCTTTTGCAAATAGAAATGTCTGCACTGGGGTTTTGAATCATTCTAGCTTAAAATTTCTTTTTAACTTTTAAAAAATAATTTTATTTTTCTTTGAAGAAAAGTGAAAAGGAACAAAATGCACGTTATACATCGAAAATTCTCTGATTACTAGATGTGTTATAAAGCTGCAACTCTAAAACACAGAAGTCTAACAGATCTGTTTGACAAGTCACTACAAACATAGGCAGACAAAACCTGGAGTAATCAGACAATATACTGAAATTTTGATTTATTTCCCCACGCGCACCTCTTGAAAGCTTCCTTTGCTCTTCACAGTTTGTCTGTTGACTGGTGGACTTATCTACCATGCTTATCTTAGTTATGAACATGGTAGTTGTTAAAAAATCTTGTTTGAATTAGAGAAGTATCTACAGACCATGGTCTCCCAGATGTGGATTTATTTTACCTATCTTTAGCCAATCAAATTTTAACTTGTGTTACTTGTCCAGGCTGTCTCTCAATAGTTATTGGAGTGATACAGAAAATTCCAGAGGGTAGTTTTTTAAGATATTCTCTGAACTCATGATGATTGCAAAAGCAATCATTTCAGTTGTTAATATCACACTTACGTACATGGAGTTGTACATATCAATAATTCAGTATATCAACAGATCTTTAATTTACCGTTAGAAGTGAGCATTTCCCATTTGCTTTAATCCTGTTAGTGTGGGTAGCAATTACAGAGAAGCCAAAATGGTTGTGACTTCAGTCGGAGCACTGCAAGTCCATAAGTCAATATTTGGATTATAAAAACATGCATCCATTTAAGAGAATTTTATTACTATTCATTCAAGAAGAAATTACCTTATAAGCACAAGTGCTCTCTGTAACTCTGGCTTCAACCTTTGGCCTTGACAAAAATGATTGTGAATGTGAATGTTTATTAACTATGACAGCATTTCTCTTTTAACATGGACAGAAGAAAAATAGTATCTTAAATATTTTCTTGGTGTAATTTGCTGAAACATATATACTCAGGAGTTCACTGAGTTTTTAAAGTTTTATGCGTTTCTCTGGAAGAAAAAATATTGACTATTTCTACCACATTTCATTTACATAATGCCTGTAAAATACCAATTTTCAGTGCAGAAAAAACAAAAAATGTTTCAAAATCTAATTTACATAATACATGCAGATGTAGTAGTTCTGCACAGTTAGACTTGTTCAGCAAAATACTTACTTTGGAGTATCAACATCTGAAATTGACAATTCCCAACACTTAAAAAGAGAGCTTGTGGATTTGTAATACTCGTTATCACTATTTAGATTTTTCTTTTCTACCAATGTTCACTGTTAGGTTAGATGATACTGTTTTCTTAGGGTGTTTATGAAAGATGAATGATATTTTAAATAAAAACAGACCAATGAACTATGAGATAATTATAGTACAAGTCTAACTGAAATAGAAGAAACAATTTTCTTTCATTATATTACATTGCAAACTACTATTGCTATCAACTTATAACAGAGCTGGACCTAAACGGGAAGTTCTTCTCTTTCTACCTCTTTGTGAGATTCTGGTCCAATGCATAGGAAAGCCTGAACAAGAGTCAGCAGTGGAGATTGATAGCTGCACAAGGAACTGATAAGCATCTCTTTAGGAGATGGGCTTTCTCGTCTTTGAAGAAAAAGAGAATTATCCACTGTGGGAAACTTTACTGGCTAATTGCTTTAGTAGTGCTGTCTGTCCCATGCATCGAAAATATATTAATATGTATGAAAAAAGGTTTCAGCTTTTTCTGTCTGTTAAGGAAAAGAACAAATTCTTCCTACTTTTATTTTTTCCATTCAAAATTAAGAAGGAACAAAGTGGAACTATAAATGATCATCTGCTTTCCAGGACGGTGCCGTATTTTGATGTGCATCTACACCTGTGTCAATGCATAGGTGTCACTATGCATGCTTTTACTCCTCTGCCTATAAAATAACTTTCATTTCTATTTTATGAAGTTAGATGTGAGGAAAAGTATAGTCAGTTCAGAAAGTTATGTACTGTATGTGAAAACATCAGGAAGAAAGATTCTCTTTGATGATATGATTTTAGTCAGGTTTACAAGACAGTTACCATTAAACATGCAACTTAATTTTCACATCCTAGGGAGATTTTATATGTTGTGGCAAATTCCCAAAGGATATAGTCTCCTCAGATGCTGCTAAGCCTATTATGTAGTTTATATGTTAGGTGCATGTCTAGTGGTTTAATTTAAACATGTCCCTTTTCAGGCTACTTCAACATGTGTGTTTCCCTACCATACCATAAATGCCATTTAAATGTAGTTCTGTAGGTCCGTTGCTTCTCACAAGTCACTGCCCTTCCTATAGGGCCTTAAGAAAGGAATGGGAAATGGTTTTTGGAATTTGGATCTCCTGGCCATATGTTGATCAATAATTTGTCCTTCCATGTTTATTTTTCTTCTGCAATCTTCAGACACTCAAACATCAGCTGTAGACAAGCAAAGACTTAACGTTGTATCTAAAATGTCAGTTTGAGCTTTCAGACATTTGCTGAGAACAAAACCAAAATTCAAATGGATAAGAAACCTGATTTTGAAGCTGATTCTATAAGGTTGCTTTTGAAAATAACATTGCTAAGGGAAAATGACACTGGCTTATTTTTAAGAATTTGGACAATGTCAGCAGCCGGAGTAGAATGATGTCTTGTATTAATGAGATGATAATTTAGATGCTTCTCAGTCATCCAGTGGTTGACTGTCTTGTTTTCTACTTGAAGTGTTGTGAAAATTTTAGTACAACACCATTGTCTCTACTAAGAAGATAATATGTTTTGCAGCCTATATGGTCAAAACACCAGGGACCTATGGCACTGTGATGGCAGGTAAGTAAGCATATTGTTATACAGTGACTGCTGGAGTTGTTCAGACCACCTGCTGCAATAAAGTTGTTCTTTACAACTTTAGATTAAAGTACGCTGAGAGAGCTTCTATTCTGAATGTGTGATTATACAAAAAGAAGGAAAATTTTGCATTATAATTGGTCCTGGAAAAGACTTTTGCTCCTGTACTGATGCTTGAATCAGCAGTGTCCTCCTCTTACTTCATAGCTTATAACAGAAAGAAACACTGTGATTTAAAACCTGTTTATTCTGTAATCAATAATATGATTTTGCCTTGAGGCATTTCTTTGAGAAAACAGTTTAATTTAATGAGCTGATTGCAGTACTCCCTAAGACCTCTGATTCATTAAAGCAAGCAAGATAGACTTTGCATGGCTAGAATAATACCATCCTAAAATTGCAGTCTCAAAATTGCAGATGTGTAATTCACTAAGAGGTACTAGAAGTGCAATATCACCACTGCATGTCTTTCAGAGTCCCTTTTTATTATCTTAGTGTGTCAGCACGAATTTAGAAAGATCTCAAGTTTATAATTGTTTAGATACCTTCATGTTTCAGGAATTCCATGAGGAAAGGAAAATGAACACATCATTCCTACTTACTATATATCAAATGGTGGTGTTCAAATAAATACAGAGAGAATCTATACAAAAGCTGACAATGGAATTTTTATGAAAATTTGAGTGTCTGTTAATAATTTCTTAACAATGTGTAAGCAGTAAATCTTTTCACAGAGAAGGTATCTGAGCTCAGAATTGATGAATTAGAACCATAGCATCATCAACATCATTGCTTAATTCAAAGTTTCACCAGGTCTTAAACTTAAAACATGAAAAATCAAACCCCACAAATTTCACAGAATCACAGAATCACTAAGGTTGGAAAGGACCTTCAAGATCATCAAGTCCAACCATTAACCCAACGCCACCATGGCTCCTAAACCATGTCCTGAAGTGCCACATCCACACGTTTTTTGAACACTTCCAGAGATGGCGACTCCACCACCTCCCTGGGCAGCCTGTTCCAATGCTTGACCACCCTCCCCGTGAAGAAATTTTTCCTAATATCCAACCTAAACTTTCCCTGGTGCAACTTGAGGCCATTTCCTCTTGTCCTATCACTAGTTCCTTGGGAGAAAAGACCAACACCCTCATCGCCACAACCCCCTTTCAGGTAGTTGTGGAGAGCAATAAGGTCTCCCCTCAGCCTCCTCTTCTCCTGACTAAACAACCCCAGTTCCCTCAGCCGCTCCTCATAAGACTTGTGCTCCAGACCCCTCACCAGCTTTGTTGCCCTTCTCTGGACACGCTCCAGCACCTCAACATCCTTCTTGTAGTGAGGGGCCCAAAACTGAACACAGGATTCGAGGTGTGGCCTCACCAGTGCCGAGTACAGAGGCATGATCACTTCGCTACACCTGCTGGCCGCACTGTTTCTGATACAGGCC
>NW_010555637.1:0-2672 GCF_000687285.1 Phaethon lepturus
CTTTGACATGGTCCTCCACAACATCCTTCTGCCTAAGTTGGAGAAATATGAATTTGATTGGAGGACTGTTCGGTGGAGTAGGAACTGTTTGTATGGTCACATTCAGAGGGTAGTACTCAATGGATCAATGTCCAGATGGAGATCAGTGATGAGTAGTGTCCCTCAGGGGTCTGTACTGGGACCAGTACTGTTTAATATCTTCATAAATGACATAGTGGGATTGAGTGCACCCTCAGCAAGTTTGCAGACAACACCAAGCTCAGTGGTGCAGTTGAAACACCTGAGGGCTGGGATGCCTGTTTAATATCTTCATCAATGACATAGACAGTGAGATTGAGTGCACCCTCAGCATGTTTGCGGATCACACCAAGCTGAGTGGTACAGTTGACATGCCTAAGGGATGAGATGCCATCCAGGGGGACCTGGACAAGCTCGAGGAATGGACCCATGTGAACCTCAGCAGGTTCAACAAGGCCAAGTGCAGGGTCATGCGCCTGGGTCAGGCCAGCACCCAGTATCAGTACAGGCTGGGGGATGAACAGATTGAGAGCAACCCTGCTGAGAAGGACTTGGGGGTACAGGCAGAAGAAAAGTTGGACATGAGGTGGCAGTGTGCATTCGCAGCCCAGGTCAACCACATCCTGGGCTGCATCAAAAGAAGCGTGGCCAGCAGGTCAAGGGAGGAGATTCTGCCCTCTACTGTGCTCTGCTGAGACCCCACCTGGAGCACTGTGTCCAGTTCTGGAGCCCTCAGCAAAGGAAAGACATGGAGCTGTTGGAGTGGGTCCAGATGAGGGCCACCAAAATGATCAGAGGGATGGAACACCTCTCCTATGAGAAAACACTAAGAGAGTTGGGGTTGTTCAGCCAGGAGAAGAGAAGGCTCCAGGGAGACCTTACAGCAGCCTTCCAGTACTTAAAAGGGGCTTCTAAGAAAGATGGGGACAGACTTTTTAGCAGGGCCTGTTGCGATAGGACAAGGGGTAATGGTTTTAAACTAAAAGAGGGTAGATCTAGACTAGATATAAGGAAGAAATTTTTCACAATGAGGATGGTAAACACTGGAATGGGTTGCCTACTACCCCAGAGAGGCAGTAGACACCCCATCCCTGGCAACATTCAAGGTCAGGTTGGACGGGGCTCTGAGCATCCTGATCTAGTTGAAGACATCCCTGTTCATTGCAGGTGTGTTGGACTAGATGACCTTCAAAGGTCCCTTCCAACCCAAACTATTCTATGATTCCATGATTCACAGTGCCACCAGAGTTGATACCACCATGCCAGTGGTGGCAGTTAATGACAGAAACACATAGAAAACTGTCAACTAAGAGTTTTCCCTACTTCCTTTTCCCATTTTCTAAACATCTATCTGAGCTGAACTTGCTTTCTTCTTCCAGCCTCAAAACACCAAGCTTTCCTCAATACAATTGTAGCAGCCCATTTGTCCTTGCACAGGCACTTCCCAGAAGCCACAGCAGATTTGGCTTCTGAACAAGCAGAGCAGTTGAACAAGTTCATCAGGGCACTGCGAGGCGCCAGGCAAGCAAGGTACCTTACTACATCTTTTCCTCTTGCCATTCATCAGTCTTTTTTTTTTTTTTCTTTTAATTTAATATGAACAAGACTAGGCCTAAGAGTTTTTTACTTACAATGACTGCATATTGTAGGCCCTCTCCAGGCACTACTGTAATAAAAACAAGACAGACAAAGCAGAGAAAAAATGGACAACATAATATCTACAAAACACACAACATCCACTGGAAGCAACCTATAAGTTGCTCATGTCAGTCCCCGTCTGTCTCTTACTTACGTCTGTACAATATCTAATAAAATGCAACCTCTGGGGAAGAAACTCATCATCTCCTTCTGTTCCTCTATGCATGCAAGACCTCTTCCTGTTTACCAGCTCAGCAAAGATCCTGAGCTGCGACCAGAAAAAAAAGTGCCAAGATTACGTACTTTGCTGTGGACTGGACCCAGTCTCCCAGGACTGTGGCTGATCAGCTAGGCAGGAGATGACAGGATCAGAGGTCTACTCATGTGCTAGTTTTCCCTGGGAGTACTTGGTCTGTGACCCAAGGAAGGTGTGCAGCCACACCAGGGGTGGGCTCAGGCAAAGCAGGCACAGCTGGAGCCCTGCAGACAACACTCAGGCTTGGGGAATGGGACACTTCACTGCTGCATCCATCTGAGGCAGAAATCAGGCCCAAACTCTGAAAATAGAGGCTGAACCAGGGGAGACATAACAGCAGCTTATATACCTGCACTGTGAAGCAGCTTTAGAGGAGCAAAGAAAATCCTGCAGACCACAGCCAGGGAAGAATAAGGTTGTAAAACATTTTATTTCACCTAAAGCATAACATTAATGATTACAGTCCAAACAGGCACCAATTTTATTTAAAAATTGGATTTTGACTGTCTTCATATTTTTTGAAAAACATTATAGAATTGCATGGCCTGTTAAAATTTGATTTTTCTTGGATTTAAGTAATGGGTTTTTGTATACATAACAGGAACATATTGCTTGCAATATCCCTTTGATAGACAAGTTTCAGGGAAATCTGTTTTGCAAACATATTTGGTAGTAAAATCAGAAACCAGTTTCAAACTGAATGCTTCTGTTTTAAAAGGCATGACTTTTCTTAAAGAAAAGTTTGTGGTAATGTAGGGAA
>NW_010555637.1:2703-5977 GCF_000687285.1 Phaethon lepturus
TAAGAAAAAAAAAGAGAGTATAATGTGTGCAATGAGAAAGAAAGGATCATTGCTCAAAATGTTCAATATATTCGGTATTCTTGAAATATTTCTGTTGCTTGGAGTATTAAAGCATGTTAAATTTCCACCTAGGTTTTTTTCCTGTCTTTACTATTGTGTGGCAACACTAAACAGATCTTTCTAGTAGTTTTGTCATTTTAAAAGACTTTTATTCTTCCTTTTTGTCTAGTTGCATGGACTGTTTTAAAAGCAGTTGAAGTTTTATGCTATGAAACAGCAAAGCAGCACTGAAAGTAAAACTAGTTTTTGTTCCTGCGATTGCCATAATAGCAGAAGTGTGCCTTGTGGGTGACCAGTGTTCCTGTGACATGGTTCATAGTAGCTTGGCCTATGACCTGACCTGACTGGAACTCCATAATAAAGTGAGCAGTACTGTGTTCAATGTATTTCTCCTACCAGTAAGTTGCATCACATTTCCAAGGTGTCCTACCATTAGAATGGAAAAGTTTCTGCTTCAGTTGATGTGAATCCACACAGCTACAGCTATTTGAAATCCCACTGCAGAGAGTTGCACATGCACTGGTTGTTCATGCTGTATGCCATCAGCCCTCAATTTTGAGCCATCTGTTTTCACACCAAAATCCAAAGAAGTTTTATCAAAGAGAGAACACTCAAATCAACAGTGAAAAGACAACTGAAAAGTCCATCAACATGTATCTCCCAGATACTTGCCAAGCATGAAAAGCCATGTTAATAAAATTCAAAAGGGCAAGCAAGGTACAAAAGAGGCTACTGAACAATAATTTCTCTGTTTTCACTGAATCATTATAATATACACATTAAAAAAAAAATCTTTCATCTCAACTCTATTTGCGGGAGCACATCATCTGTATCAAAAAAGCTGCTATGCCTTTGAAGATATGAAGATCAAAGTGTGGTCTTCAGTATCATCCATGGTACCTTCTTTAGGGAGGTTTTTATGTTATTTTATGTTCAGTTGAGATCGGTTACTTCAGCTGCGCCTTCTGCACACATTCGCTAGTCTTCCCAGCAAGCATATACTCCTTTTACTCAAATCAAATGCTTTTCTCACAGAACTGTTAAATCTTGAGTCCTAACTAGGCTACATAAATGGCCTTGTGAGCCAAAAGTCAAGACGCACCAGAAATCACTGCTTCAGAACAAGCATTTTTGAGATGTTACAGACTGAGCTATTTCTTTTTAGTCTTTAAACCACATTATAAATGACACTGCACCTCAGGTTCAGCGGAGTTGGATAAGTAAAATAATATCCAAACAAGCAAGTTGTTACAACACTGGAAAATGATTAGAAAATAAAAATACCTGTTGTAAGTTTTCTTAGAGAAACTCTCCTTTACTTTTCAATTTAAACTGAGCCACGAAAAACAGAATAGAGGATACACTTAGTGTATTTTCACTGCAAAGCTAAACAATAATATCTGGGAAACACCTGAATCAAACTTTAAACAAAATTTCCAGTTTCTTCTGATAAACTGAACTATAGAGTTCATTGCAGGACCTGACTGGATAAAGGAGGAGACAAATGAATCTGTTCCCACCTCCTCCCCATTCAAATGTAAGTATGTTACAAGCCTCAAATTACCCAAGTGTAAACCCTATCCTACTCCTAGTTTCCACAGGGATGTCTCTGAGTGTCCCTCTTTCTACTCTCTAATCCAGCTCACCTTGAACCTATCTTGCCAAGCTACTCTTAATGTAGAAGGAAAATACATATTTAAATCCCTTCCCTACTAATCAAATCTGAATAAATAAAAAGGCATCATTTAATCATTAGTCTGAATGAAGAATGACAGTAATACACGCAGAGAGGAAGCCTAAGTAAATAATTGTTTGTTTGTTCTTCCCCCTCCCTCCCCAAACTTGAGGGTGAACATTAAACTCCACTTTCCTCTGCCATTTGAGAGTTATGTGGTAATCCCAAACACAAGAAAATAAATTGCTTACTCCACCTCCTCCTCCATGCTCTCTGCATTTATGGTGGTTGTAACTTTGCTACTCTTCAAGAACGACAGAGAATTCAGCTCAAATGCAGCAAAGTCAGTATTAACTAATAAAAGGAAATCCCATCACAGAAGGAAAAACTTATAAGCAAACTTAAAACCCATCTGAAATTAACACACAAATCCACTTCCCAGCAGCCCTGCCAGTACATTCACAGCAAATTCTCTCAAGGAGTGCTCAACTTAGAAAAGGGGATGAGGGAAGAAGTGAGGAGACATAAGTAAAGTGGGAGAAGCTCTGTGCGCATATTTATATATATAAATTTTTCTTATTAGTATAGTCACTGGACAAGCCTCTTTCCTACGAATTTAAATATACAGCTTTAGCATGTTATTTCTTCTGGGTTTTAAATGTACAATTTCCACCACAGCTTCCAAGTCATTAAACTTAAGACAAGCATCTGAGGGAATAAAATAAAAAAACACATATATTAAATAACATTTAACAAAACAAGATCAAGCAGAACTTTACTTAAGACCATTTCCAAAAGAAACAGGATAATCCAGACAAGTTTAGCAGTCACAAATTACTTTCAAAGTGAAAGAAAATTGAAGTTATTCTTTCACAGCTCATGTGGATCTACAAGCATATTGTATTTTATTGTTGTCTCTAATGGGATCTGCTACATTCATTCCAATATCCCCTTCTTCGGCAGGGTAAGTCTTTTGAATCTGCTAGAAGCTCTAGGGACTGCCTTAAAAAACAAAACAAAGTAAAACAAAAAAACACCAAACCAAGCTCTGCACTTTTTATTTATAATATGCACATAAAATTTTATTCTATGCATATTAACATTGTATACACACACGGAAGTTAAAGATTTTTAGCATTTTTTCTACCAAGAGAAAAAACTTTTAATTTATGTAAACTTCCTTCGGAAGCAGAAAAACAGTATTTATTGTCAACAGTATCTTTTCAACAGCAAATGTCATTTCAGAAATATTTTGATTAAAATTTTAGGTATATGGAACTTGATATTAACTGTGGTAAAATTCAAGGTAATACGTTATGATAAACTATTTGAAGAACATTAGTATAGCAATAATTATTTATGAGGCAGTAAAACAAGGGGAAAAAAAAGCTCTCAAGTGAAAGTTCTGCTCTTTCAACAATCTTTCTGACTAACACTTTTAAATCATATGTATTCAGTAAGGCGGTTAAACTCACTGAGGTTCCTTTACACCACGGGTGGTTTACACCGCACCGGGCCTCCTCGCAGCAGATGGAGTGC
>NW_010555638.1:0-17158 GCF_000687285.1 Phaethon lepturus
ACTCAGCCATGCTGGCCTCTTGTCTTCCTTTTCCTGATTTCTTGCACCTAGGCATCGAGAGATTTTGGGCTCTATGAAAAGTGTCCTTAATGATTTGCCAGTTGTCCAATGCCCAGAATACAAAAGAATCTGAGAGTAGTTTCAGTCAGTTGAAAGGCAATTCAAACAAGCTAGAGAAAGCGATAGGTATCCTTTAAATACTGACTTTCATCCTTTTTTCTCTATTCAGTCTTGTCATATTACTGTTGATTACACACATTATAAATGGTGATGGGTTTGAACAGTTAGGCTTGGAGGAAGGTGAAAGAGGGTAATTTTGGAACTGCTTTGATAGTCTAGGACAAGCAATGTAAGAAATTCTATTTTCCTCTGGTTTGTTGGTTTTTGTCTTTGTGGGTTTTTTTTGTTTTTTTAATACATCGGTATATATTTCTATTTTAAACTTTGTACTGTTAGTGTATTCTTTTACTGTTAACATATCCTTTTAGAAAGACTACAATTTCATGCTCTTATAGTATTCACTGATTCAAGCTTTAGGTTTTGATGTCACTGCAATTCTTCTGGTAGTAATAGTTCATCTTTTTCAAACAGAAATTTAACATCTGGTCATACGAGACATCACAGAAGTGTTTTGTTTACAAGATCTACAGAGAACAGTACGTTCTTCCCTGCATTTTCTAGGATGAAGTGAAAACTTCTTGTTGTTGGTGTATTTGAGTCCTGACCTCTCTTATTCTGCTATTAAATAATACTATATTTTAGGAAAGGGGACATAAACAACAAATAGTTATTTCTGAAAGTGCACTTTAAAATTCATATAAAGCATTATTAACGTGTTAAGTAATAATTATTAAATGATCATGAATGGTTTCAAAGACTGCATTTGTTTCCTGTGTCAGTGAAACTATTCAAATAAAGAACAGAGTGTACGTTCATGGAGTGATTTGATTATGAATTTTACATAGTGCACAGGAATTTCCTTAAGGCCTGAGATATTGGAATAACACTACTTTTGAGTGTTCCACTTTTCATTTTACTAGTTTTCACTTTGCACAGATATGAAGAAAAGCTTTACTAAGTAAAAAAAAAAGAGAAAATAAGTAAAAACAGAAAAAATTTTAATTTGAGAGTTATTGGAGATGCTGATTTTAATGCTGGGACAGCTTTTACAGAACTGCAGCTCATGGGCTCATTTTTCTGTAAAGTCTCAATTGCCATTAAGCTCCTAAATTTCAATTTTCTTGAAATGAGTATTGACAATGTTGCATAACATAGAACCATAGCTGATCTCTGTCAAGATGGCTTGATTTGCATTTGAAAGATATAACCTTCTTCAGAAAGATTGCCTCTTTCCAGGTTTGGGGGAGGGGGTGTTTTTGGTTTGTGGGTTTTTTTCCCAATGAAGTAGACAGGAGAGACTGTTACGTTATCTTATATTCTGTACTAGACAAATTTTAAAGAAGGAGATTGATACAGATAGTAAAAAAAAAACCTGGATTAGGGATAGTGAAGGGATATAGAAAATGGAAATGATATGTTAAAAACAATAAAATATATTGAATATACAGAAAACTGAAGGGAAACAGAGAATAAATTGTTAGAACAATGCGAAATATAAAAGGTTAATGGGCTGTAAAAGTTAAGGACAGGAATAGAAAAGGACAGTTCCTATAGCACTTGTCCCTTCTGAACAGTTAGAAGCGCACTTCCCTGTGCTTACAGAAACGCAGACTTGGAGATGAATCTGAAATAATCAGCAAAAGATGGTTGCTTCCTGAAGGCTCAGAAGTTAAAAGGCTCATTTTTGGTTCCATGATTTAAACCAGTCTCATTTTTTTTCAGGGAAGAAGGGAGGGAAAGCTGTCAAGTTGTTTGACTGCTTGACTTTGGCAGTATTGCCCTTTACACAGGGATGAATTGCACCCTAAACAAACTCAATATGATCTGCAATAAATTACGCTTACCTTTTATGATGTATTTATTCACACTCTAGAATGCAGTGAGTGAGATTCTGCTGTAAACCATGCCAGAACACACAGTTGTGTGAAAGGGAGAAAAGAGCTAAAAAGGAGAAAGGGGGGGAAAAAAAGACATAGATTAATCTATTACTTTCTAAGCAAGGCAAAAACCAGAGATATCTAATCTACTTTTAAACTGTGTGGTATAAAAAGACAGTATTTCCACCTCACAAAATTCAATGTGGATAGCTGAATGTACACCACCAAATTTTCATCATGGTCTTCTAAGGAAGTGGATTTTCTACTTTGTTATACACTTTTTTGGTCCATAATATTCAGCAGTCTTTCCTCTTATTGTTTTGTGGTTGGTTTGTTGGGTTTCTTTGGTGACTACTGTCTTACTTTTAGTCTGCCTTCATCACAAAACTTATTTTATTCCTTCCTTCCTTCTTCTCTTCTCTTCTCTTCTCTTCTCTTCTCTTCTCTTCTCTTCTCTTCTCTTCTCTTCTCTTCTCTTCTCTTCTCTTCTCTTCTCTTCTCTTCTCTTCTCTTCTCTTCTCTTCTCTTCTCTTCTCTTCTCTTCTCTTCTCTTCTCTTCTCTTCTCTTCTCTTCTCTTCTCTTCTCTTCTCTTCTCTTCTCTTCTCTTCTCTTCTCTTCTCTTCTCTTCTCTTCTCTTCTCTTCTCTTCTCTTCTCTTCTCTTCTCTTCTCTTCTCTTCTCTTCTCTTCTCTTCTCTTCTCTTCTCTTCTCTTCTCTTCTCTTCTCTTCTCTTCTCTTCTCTTCTCTTCTCTTCTCTTCTCTTCTCTTCTCTTCTCTTCTCTTCTCTTCTCTTCTCTTCTCTTCTCTTCTCTTCTCTTCTCTTCTCTTCTCTTCTCTTCTCTTCTCTTCTCTTCTCTTCTCTTCTCTTCTCTTCTCTTCTCTTCTCTTCTCTTCTCTTCTCTTCTCTTCTCTTCTCTTCTCTTCTCTTCTCTTCTCTTCTCTTCTCTTCTCTTCTCTTCTCTTCTCTTCTCTTCTCTTCTCTTCTCTTCTCTTCTCTTCTCTTCTCTTCTCTTCACTTCTCTTCTCTTCTCTTCTCTTCTCTTTCGTTTTTCTTCTCTTTTGTTTTTCTTTTCTTTTCTTTTTCTTTTCCAAAACCGTCTCATACTAGCCACTATGAAGAAAATTAACCCTATCCCAGACTGAACAAATTATTTCTTGGTTTCTATCCTAATATAAGTGATGCTAACTACTGTAGATAAATTTGGTTTCAGATTTATCTATCTGCTTTTGGAGTTACTTTGTAGACAGCTTGGTATGGATTTGGGTACATCTGGGTTACTCCATCATGACTTGTGGGTATCTGAAGAGAACAAGAACCCATGTTAGATTTTGTCACAAATTTTAGAGTTAATAGTGGGTATCATTCTTTTTTTTTTTGGTATGCTGAGGAAATTCTAAGCTTTGATCTTTAAATTAGTCTTCTCTTGTTACTCCTTGGTAAGCATTTACACATTAAGAATGACCATAATTCCTTTAAAATTGAGTGGAAATTTAAATAAATAAAATCTACTTAATAACCATCTCTTGTTATTGGCAAACTTTTCACTTTTCCTTCTCATTAGATGAAAACAACTTAAAACAGGTAGATGCCCTAGGTAACCCCTAGCCATGCAGAGACAGAGGCACTTACAAGTGAAATTCAGTTCTCAGGTAGACTAAATTGTGCTCTGGATGTGTTCGTCTCTGTCCATGGTTTAAAAAAAGTCTTATGTAGCCATCGTCTTATGCAGCTTCATAAAGTGTCTAGTTATAGGTAGTTTAAAATCAGGACTTGCCAACCACAAAGGTAAATAAGGTAGGACAAGTTCAAAGAAGAACAAAACAAATTATAAGACATTAAAGAATCTGTTCCTTGAAAAAAGATAAGTATGCCCTTGAGGAAATGGTAAATATGGGCTTGGGAACAGTGAGAATTTTACAGTATTTGAAAGGAGTATACCTACTGAGGAAGAAAATTACTAAACCTAAAGATCATATAATCAAGAAAAAGGACATTTAATGTTAGGTTTAATTAACACAACAAAGAGGGAGTTCCCTCTATGAGGTGTATTGTTCTTCAGGAAAGCAATACAAGACTTAGAGATTGGTTTTGGTCTTTGTTTTTAGGGTGGAGGAAACACAACACAGCAAAACAACCCTAAAACTCTGAAAAGCTTACACCAGAGCAGGCAGAAAGAATCATCATGTTAATTTCTAGACTTTCTTTTATCTTCACAAGATTATTAATTGTAATATTCGTTCTTCTTTTTTTCAGTTAGTTTTGGCAATATTAATGGAATTATAACTTTTTATTAACAGAAACTCTATGTTTGTGAAAACTGCAAAATGGTTAGCAGTGAATTTTGACTTTAACCTCAGACAAAGTGTAGTTTGTGCCATAACATTAAGTTTCTCTGTAATCAAAGGATTTAACACACAAAATTTTAGTCTAGGGTTATTTACTGCATGCATATTTGATAGTTTCTGCTGAAATTTATTATAAGGACACTATTTATATATTTCTTCCAGCTTCCAAATTCAATGTCAGTCTTGTTTGCAAGACTGTATATCAGTTAATAAAAATTTCCCATGAGCCAAATTCACTTTAAAGTGATGAATTAAAGGAAAGAAGAAGACTCCCTTCTTAATCACCAAAATTTTGTTATGATTCCTTTCTTCAGAAGAACAACATTAAATGATAATTTTTTTTTCTTTGTATGTCTGCTTTTTCTCCCCATGTGTAGAGTTGTTATGAAACACAGGTTTTGATTTGATTTCGTTTAAGGAAAATACATGGATTTTCAAGGAATGGTGCAAACATTGTGCAGGTTGTTTTGTATGCTCCAAGTCATGATATTCATGTAATACTGAACCTCGTAGTCAATTAGATCTTGATGTATGAGCTTCATTTCTTATTGCAATCCATCAGTCATTTTACAGGATGAGCAACAAAACTGCTAATAAGATAAACATGTCAAAGTCAGTGAAAGATTGTGATCTGGCATGAATAAGCATTTCACATAACAATAGTACAGTTAGAACTGTTTGTCAATACTTTGTTATAAATTACCTACTTTTGGGCATTACAGTAGTATACCTATGTATATGGTTCTTCAGGGCCAGAATTGCAACTCAGGAGCTTTCCAGAGTGAGCTTCCTTCTCTAGAGTTGCCTATTTCTTCTCCACATTGTCCTTCCTCAGACTTTTAGAAGTAGGGATGATCCAACAACTGCCAAATGTATGCAAAACAGTTCTCTTTAACAATATGTTTTTGGTAGAAGAATATGTGCTTTCTACTTACACTGTCATTGCCAAAATTTGAATGAGTAACTTTGATAAAACATTGATCACTCCTAATTACCATTGTCACAGTAATATCATTGCTTATACAGACAGCAGTGAGGATATCAAGCTTCATACTAGGTATGTGGTATGTCCAGGTAACTTCCTAGTCCCAACATTAGACAACTACAGCTAGAGACCAATTCAACCAGTTAGCTAGTAACAGATCTTTTATGTAAAAGAAAACTAAGAAAGAACAAGACCACAAAGCTGGCAAGCTGGCTGTGTCTGCTTTGTTCCATAGCCAGAGCAATGACTGATCTTACTCTATGCTCTGAAAGCCTAGGGAAGGGCTCAGATCACTTTTAACCTGCTTTGCCCTTGCAAGTCAATTTATCTGAGACTTGCTGATAGGCAATTGATAGATTAGAGATATGACTAGGCTGACTCCACAAGAATGTTTGAGAACCATGGGAAAAAAGAAAACAATACAGAAAAAAGTGAAGTTCTTACCTGAAATATATTTTGTTTGGGACACGCAAAGAGTAAAGTCAAGAACCCTGAATGTTGGGAGAGCAAAATTCCAGCACTCAGGGAGTTAGGCAGTACGACCCCCTGGGAAACTGCTGTCAGGGACAAGGGAGAAAAACAGAGCTGGCAGATCTTTAAAGACACTTTTCATAGAGTGCAAGAGCTCTCAATCCCCAAGTGCAAGAAATTAGGAAAGGAAGACAAGAGACCAGCATGGCTGAATGGAGACCTGCTGGTCACACTAAAGGGCAAGAAGGAAATGCACAGGCAGGGGAAACAGGGACAGGTACCCTGGGAAGGGTACAGGGACACTGCCTGGTTGTGTAGGGATGGGGTCAGGAAGATCAAGGCACAGCTGTAGCTGAACTTGGCAAGGGATGCAAAGAACAATGAGAAAGGCTTCTACAGGTATGTCAGCCAGAAAAGGAAGGTCAAAGAAAGCGAACCACAGCCTGATGAGCAAGACTGGCAGACGGATAACAATGGACAAGAAGAAGGCTGAGTTACTGAATGGCTTCTTTGCCTCAGTGTTCACTGGCAGTCTGTCTTCCCACACCTCTTGTGGGGATGGGCTGCAAGACAGAGACTGGAGGAGCAAAGTCCCTCCTACTGTAAGAGAAGATCGAGACCACCTGAGGAACCTGAACATTACAGCATAATGATGAAATCGTCATAGAATTAAGATTTTTTCAAAATATTTACATTGATATTCCAGGTCTGGTTGATAAATACCACTCTGTTGATGTGTAATTTGATTTATCCAAGACCTTTTAGTAGCACATTAGATTTGATTTAAAAATATTATACTATACATAATTATCATAGCATTGAGTAGATGTAATTTCAAACTGGCTTGTAAAATACATTTCCATATAAACCAGCAGAGAATATCATGATGCAAGATTTTTTTGGAAATTATCTTTTGGTTTTGGGTTTGTTTTTTTTTTTTTTTTTAATTTTTGTCTATAACCTATATGATATGGTAAGTTTCTAGTATGGCTGGTAAATGACACTGGCTGATGAAGTATTGATAAGTAAGGCTAATAAAAATTTTTTTTCCCTGTAGTACAGATAAATGCAAGTGATTGCAAATTTTACATTTGAGAGTAAAGAATACATGTCATATACATCTATACAAATTTTATATTTCTTAAAATCAATAATTTAGAAGAAGACAAATTTCAGCATCACAGTTTGTTTCAACACAAATTCTCACTTGTAGTGCTCGTGAAAAAATGTAAAATGGAATACCAGAAAGGAAGGGATCTTTTTAGTACAGAGATCATGTAAGGAGAACTGCTGCGATTCTATATCCAAATCAACACAATAAAAAAGACTGTAAAGTGGCAGGATCATCATCTGAAGCGGAGTCACAGTGCTTATGAGTAATGGGGTAAGCCTGATAGAAGCTCAGTTACTTCCACTCAAGTTTCTTATAATAATTTAGACAGATGCTTGGGATCTGCTGCATTTAAGATTTCAAATGAGACCCACATCAACTATTGCCAGAAAAGAGTAGAGGATTTTCAGACTTCCTGGCAAAGACACAGTGAAATCCAATGATTGGAAGGTGTGACAGACTTGATATTTACATATAACACATTTAGCCTCAGAACCACTTTTTCTTGAGAAAAACTGGGAACCCAAAAACTTCAGCACATACATTTTGTGCGAACCATATTCTACAAGTGAGAGAATATGGCTATTAAAGTATCAGTGAGTAAACATCATTGCCAGAGTTAACTGTTGAAAGAAGTTGGTTCATCAAAACTTGTAGTAATCCAGCTTCATGTCAGAAATAGGACTATATGATCCTCTGTCCTTGCACACTCATTCTTTATGGTTATCTGATGCAGGGCCATGGAGAGGACAGGATTTTAGAACATCACAGTTATTGCAGCAGACCATGACCAAGTTCCGTTTTTCATTACTTCAGTTTGTTGTCCTCAGAGGTAAGGAAAGAATACTGCACTTCATTCAGCACTCCTAGACTCACTGTTGGCTCGCTGTGTTCTTTTGGTTTTCTTTTCTCACCTTCTTAAGCAGGATCAGATAGATGGCTACACCCAGGGTGACTAGTACTCTGGAACACACTGATAGTAAAATATTTCTGATAATATTATAGTTCTCCGAAATTACTTTTTGAGCTTTTTAGTGGTTCTGGTTGCATGATCTTTGCCACTTTTTTTGCCACACTCTCTACCTGGTAAGAAAGGTTAGAAGACAAGTGACATCATTACTTCTGTACATCCAGCAAATGTATCTAGGTAGAAAAAAATGAGTGAAGAGCAATGAAATATTTTTGATCACTCTTTAGAAAAAATAGTCAATATTCAGCTTGTCACCTTGAGGATTATTTTTCATCATGATGATGCTTAAAGATTTGTTCTAAGAGGCTTACCTGTGGGAGGATCAAATGAATGTTATTAGCAATGCCATTTTCTTTGTTGAGTAAAATATTTGATATCTCCACAATAATAGTGAACATCACTGAGCCATTAAAGAAAAATACTACAACATGCAAATTTGTAATAATTTATAAAAAGGCTTATTAAGCTTTGTAACATTTTTAATCTCCTATGCTCCATGATGGGCAGCCTTTCTATAAGGAGCAAGCAATTCTCAAAGTGCAATCTGTAGTCATGACACTGACATAAACATTACTGTAAGGAAAAAGTAATGATATCTTTGGGGAAAATTTTAGTTAGGTGATGGTACTTGTTGTGGTTTAACCCAGCAGGTAGCTAAAGCAACCACATAGCCATTTGCTCACTCCCCACCCCCAAGAGGGGTGAGGGAGAGAATCAGAAAACAAGGTAGAACTTGTGAGTTGAGATAAAGACAGTTTAATAGCACGGGTGGGGGGAAGAGAATAATAATGATAATAAGAATGATAAAAAGAATATACAAAACAAGTGATGCACAGCACAATTGCTCATCACCTGCTGACCGATGCCCAATTATTTCCCCAGACACGGACTCTCCCTGGCCAACCCGCCCCGTTTATATACTGAGCATGACATTGTATGGTATGGAATACCCCTTTGGCCAGCCTGGGTCAGCTGTCCTGGCTGTGTCCCCTCCCAGCTCCCCGTCCACCCCCAGCCTGCTCGCTGGCCCGCCAGAGCATGAGAAGCTGAAACGTCTTTGGCTGCTCAGCAACAACTGAAACAATCAGTATGTTATCAACATTATTTTCATCCCAAATCCAAAATACAGCACTATACCAGCTATCAGGAAGAAAAGGAGCTATGAGCTGAAACCAGGACAGTGCTGAAGAGAAACATTTCAGTCTACTCAGAACTGCAAGTGTTTTTAATAACCATCTGAATATGTAAGACATTATTTATGAACTGGGAATACATTGATTAATAAAACGATTAAATGATATTAAATTTAATGATATTAAATAATAAAATGATAATAAATGATTAAAATAAATACGTGTCTTAAGAAGCTGTGTAGTAAGGAACACGGAACGCCCTAACATTTCTTAACAGGCCATCTTTTTAGATTGCCATCATGTAATACCAATGTTAGTCCAGGGCTCATAATAAATGAGTCTCCTTCATTATCTGCACTGTGAAACTGATGGGAACATGGAAGACATAGCTGTTAGGCAGAGTAAACATGAATGTTACATAATGCATATTCCTGGGACTTATTAAGCTGCATTGTTTTAGTAATATAGGTAAATTTTGAGTGCCATTTTGTGAATACTGGAGTATAAGAATTTTTAGCATCAAAGCATAGTCCTGAAATACGTATGTGGTAAATGATCTGTCAGTTCCTGTTAAAAGTTTTGTTGCTCATAATTTTAGTCATTCTGATAAAATTAACCATCATATATGAGAAACAAAGAACAGAAAACAGATGAAATCAATACAGAGCTTTTAAAAATATTTAACAATATAAAAAATTTATATATGTTTTTTGCAATCTAAATATAAACATATGTAGATATATAAATTGGAAGACCATTGCAACTCGTTCGTGGTGTCAGCTGTACTTTATAAAAAGATCTAAGTATGAAAACTAGTAAAGTTGTAACTTAAAGCTAACCATTAATAGAATGTATCATTTGAAGCTGTTGACGTTATGATAAGCATTTGATAAGCACTGTCTATAGACTCCTAGAATTACCATTTATTTAAATTCCAGTTTGGAACTCTGCTGAGACATTCCTTTGGGGACAATTTATTGCACATTAATTATGCTTTTATTGAATACAGCTTGAACAATAAGAAAAATTATGTTTTTGTCTTTATATTGTTTGCATTGCGTGTGATCAATTTTGGAAATCTTTAAATTACACATCTATTTAAAATCCTTCTAATAGTGCACAATTCTATAGCAATCTTTAATTCTCAATTTAGCAACTCATGAGTGCTAAGTCTTTTACTACCACCTCACCTTAATCCACGAGTTGTCTTCCTCACTCCCAAGAGTAATTAATTCCTGCAGTATGTAAATACATGCACACAAAAAAACGGTTCACCATTGAACAATGTTTGCAATATGCATTACTAATTCAAACTTTACCTTTTTTACAGACTCCATGTGCATTAGCTCTCTTCTCAGTGCTTATGCTTTCCCTCATGCAGTTCTACAGCTTATTTTCCAGCTTTCAAAAGCAAGCAGACAAGCTTCCATTCCATAGCATGCTTTCAGTAGGCTGCAGCAGCTCTTCCTGAAACTGTAGCTGGAATTCCTAGAAATGAGACTATGGCAGAGGATCAGGCATTTCTTGAATCCTTTTAACCGTGCCTTTGATTTTGGAAATGAAATCAATAGTAAAGAACTCAACCTGAAGTCAGTTAAAACAAAAGGTAAAAGAAAAGAAAGCCAAGCAGAAAGATGAGATGGAACAATCTCAAATTAACAATTCAATTAAAGACTATGTTTTAGATTTGCACCACTTTTTTGGTATTATCTTGGTCTCTATGCTTTGTCTCAACATGATTCCTGAGTTTTTCACGTGTGGGTTCACACCCAAGAAAACTTCTGTGCATTGATTTTCATTTACATTAAAACATAAGAAAAACATAAAAAGTTTATGTTAGGCACTCTTTTATTTATAGATTAATTCAAAATTTTTAAAAGTAATAAATAAATGTACTAATTTTTTCATCTATTAAGAACATAAATATATGGAATGTATTTGTAGAGATATCGTAACACTCCTCAATGTCAAATTAAATTAAAATAAGACACAGGTAATCATATTATTACAATACAGTCGAAAGGCAATACAGCAGTTCAAAGTTCGGAAAAGTTCTATAAAGCAAATCAGTGAAGGTCATTCATCAGATATCTTCTCCAAGCAGAATGTTGAAGTAATGTTCACAAATAAGAGGGTTTTTGTTAAATCAGAACAATGTAATTGAACAGGTGATTCATGTCCATATGAGTTCAACTGATAGATATTCAAATTAAAGAGATTTGAATATCATCTACCAATGGAGATTTGCGTCAGACTTAGGAAGTAAATTATTTAACTATTTCCATGTACATATTTCCTTATGGTTGGTTAGCTCCTATAACAAATCATAATTTGTGTTTGCTCTTTGTGCTTTACAATTTATTTACTTCAGTGTTACTTCTTTACCCTGCTTGATAATGCAATTATTCAAAGAAAATTCTCTATGTTTATGTATGTTCATTTTCTATTCTAAAACTACTCATTTTTATATTCTTAATTCTTACTTAGATCATTCTGGGTACCTACTATATTCTATGGGAACAACATGACATGGGTAAGTTTTGATGATCAAGTTAAGCATTTACTTTTGTACTTACATGCACACAAATGTATTAAAGACAGGAATCTCTTCTCAGACCTTAGCTGTGATTACTCTTTAAGTTTTGGACAGAAAATTTCAGAGACCTTACATGTCATTCTGGATATTTACGTAACATTAGATGTTTCCTTTCTTTTCTAGGTCTCCTCTACATGATATTCTTCACAAGGCAATAATGTGCCTAAAGGACATTTCCTTTAGTGTCTTAGAGGAGGGAATGGAAGAAATTCTTGCTATATAGAAGACTATATTTGAAATAATGATTAATCGTATCCAGTTCATAATCTGTACACTGGTAGATATTTGCATATCAAGATAATAATCAAAAGCTTTAAAGCTTTCCACATGCTTAGGGCCATTTACAACAAGATTTAAGAGATGCATATAATTAAGTCTTATTAAATGTACTTCTCAATTACTAGGAGAATCTGGAGTAGCTTTTAAAAGTGGGAGAACAAAACATAATCACTGTTAACTTCTTTCACATAATTTTCAGAGTATCCCCTGGGCATAGTGTTGAACAAAGCAGAACTGATTAAAATAAAATCAGAAGTTAAAATTCTGAATTTTTCAGAACATGGTCCAAAGAGTTAAGTCTCTACTGTGTGATATGTAAGTGGCAATATCACCATGTGAAGGTCTAAGTTCAAATTAAAATCCAAACACTTCCTGGTCAGCAATAATCTGGATCCCCATTCGACATTCATTGCTCATATGTGTACACCGGCCAAGGCTTATATGAAGAGAATGTGTCAAAAAAGCAAAATGTTCTGAAATGTGATAAGGAAATTTTTGCTGCAATTTCTATAGGATGTCAGATGAAGAGACCTTATTGTTTTAAAGTATGTGAATCAAATGTTCTGTCTTCATAAACCAAGGAAAAATAATTTATTAAAAAAACTGAATAATAATTTTCTTAGTCATGTTTAAGGACTATTTTGTTTTTCACTGCAATTGTAATTTTTGAAAAAAATTTTTTTAAAATAAATGTAATGCTTTTCTAAAAAACTCCTTTTAAGTTCTTCTTAAGCAACACTATTATAATCAACTGTTTGGAAACAACTATGCATAAAACCATAAATTCCATTTGTCAATGTATCAGGGAAAGCTGAAAAACCTTGAGAAAGGGTAGAGGTTTAAAGCCTCACTTACAGGTGATTTTTGTTTTTTCCTAACTATCTGAAAATAAAAGATTGTATATAAATAGTGGGAAGGATACTAAATAAGCCTGAACTTCTTTTGCAACCTGGAATAAACTTATCTGAGACTTTAAGATTCTTTTGCATAGTTTTGGAGTGAATTATGAAACCGAACAGTAACATTGTGTATGTGAAGAATCATATTTTGCTGTCCAGGTAAGGTGTTAATGACTGCCTTCAGCAAGAAAAGACAAGTTGCTATGTAGTAACAGATATTAAAATAAGGGATCAGTGCAAGAAAGACAACTACATAGATCTTGAAATTTTAGAAGAGTCAAACAATGAAGTAGACATAAAAAATGTTAACAGGTGAATCACTAAGCTAGCACTGAAACTTTTGATATCTGTATCACCTGTCTTGAACGGCAGCCCAATACAAGCAAGCATCTAAATGCTACTACATAAATTGTAAATATCTACTGTCAAAGAATAAGCAAAGAAATCCCTAAAACAAGTCAAAGCAAAAGGAAATTTTCTTATTTGGGAATTTACATCCTTCTTGACATTTTTCTGATAAAATAAACCAGCATCACTTGAAATTGTAACTTATTAAGAATTTATGCACAAAGCATATACCATGTATACTTAGGTACCATAGGTAATTATTTTTTTTCATTTTTATGACATGATAAATACAATGCATGTGTCAAAGTTATTGGAGTTTTGTTTTATCTTCTGTCAAATTTTTTTTTCAGTAAAAACACAAACTAGATATTTGGTAGTATATTTGCTAATAAAAAAGAAATTTAACCCATTTTAATAAAAGTAATAACAACATGTTCAGATTAAGAAACTTCAATTTATTTAACTTTGATTGGAACGCTTTTTGTATGAGTTTATAAATTAATAACCAAGTGTCTTGTCAATAAAGAAATCACACAATATTAAATAAAAATTTTAAACAGCTAATTCATTAATTAAACACTAATGTAAATCACAAATTACTTAGTAAAATTATGTTTCAATCTCTCACCATGAAGAAGTGTCAGTTATACAACTATCAAATTAACAATTCTTTTAAGAGACCATCAATATGTTTAGCTTTGTACATGAAAGGTGTTGCAAGATATTGCACTGAGAAAGACTCGATAATCAACAAAATAAATGAATAAATAAATAATGTAATTGTCAGTATCTAGTCATCGGAACTGTCAACTGCAATTGAAGTGGCTCTGTTTCATCTCTGACCTCCTGGCTTTCAATTATGATCCAACACAGTCTGGATTGGGATAGTTTCTTTTTTTTCAGAGCTCAGTCATTATTTTAAAATGCTCATCTTGCCATTGTGTTACACATGTTTAACAGTTCATGATACTTTTTAAAACATCTCATTCAAAAGTAGTTAAAAGGTTGATTAATCTCACAACAAGCACTTCTGCCACAAGAAACCAAAATTTATCATGTTCCACTTCACATGGGGTAGACCTAGGTCCTGGTTAATAGCCAGCTGCAAATGGTAATTAATTAATCTCCACTTTAGAATAATTTTCTTTATTGTCAAAAAAGAGGAATTTCCAATGATTTCTTCTTTGTCTAGTTGGTTCTCTATTCTATTTCTTGTTTGTGCAACAATCAATCAAAAATCAAACTTTGAGTTCCTACAGGTAACATGAATTCAAATTAGCCTACAGTGGCTCATGAAGTTGTTAATGTAAGCATGGAATCCATTTAGAAGAATAATAAGATATCACGCATGAAGAGCTGCATAAATATGACAATCAGAGTAAGAGAATATCAGATAAATTATAGAGGGCAAGATCATGCCCTTAGAGATTAATAAGAATCTGTGCTACAAGCTTATTGACTGGAACTGACTAGTATAAAAATATTCTGTTTTTTCATCACCTTATGATAGTTTATAAACTTCTAAATAATTCAGTAATGAAAAAATTAAATGTTATCTCAGAATATATAGAGTAGCATACCAGCTATAGCTTGTAGCATAGGGTATCAGTAAAGTAGGAAATTGTTAATTTTACCTTAAAAAATCCTGGTGAGATCTTATCAATACAACAAATTAAAAAAATAAAAAATGTCCTATACATGTCTGTGGACCAAGAAAAGTTGATATGATAGAGGAATAAAAACCATGTCTTATCAAAGAAGGCAAAAGCTTTTGTCTTATTTATTCAAGGAGAAGGAAAGGAAAAAACACAATTTGAACTTAAAGGATAAATTACTGGCCGTTAATACGTTTAAACTAGAAATTAGGGGTAGATTCTAAAATAATGAAGGACTGAGACTTTATAGCAGCCTTTTAGTAGGAACATCAGGACAAGACAGTAAAAAGCAAATTATTTTTAAGATTAATCTTCATCAGCGTGTAAAAGAGGTCTGATGACTAAACTTGAAATCACTTGAGGTCTTTTAAAGTTCGATTTGGAAAAAAAAAGTCATCTTCTGGTTTGGCTACAGGGCCAAATACGAAGTTCTGGAAGGAAAAAAAAAATAAAATTAAGAATTAGGACATACTAGGATTAGTTTTAAAGCAAAGAGGAAGCCACCTCATAAACAGCATGAATGGCACTGCTGCCATCCTGGGAGGTTCCTGTGTCATTCACATGTTACTGCTCTCTTTCACAATGACAGTATGGGTGATCATCCTAGAGTCATATTGCTTCCTTCAACTTGGGTTTGGACAAATCCTGGCGTATAAATCACAGAATCACAGAATCACTAGGTTGGAAAGGACCTTCAAGATCATCAAGTCCAACCATTAATCCAGCGCCAGTTGGATTAAAACTGGATTAAGCCAGCTGGATTAAAGCCAAATCTTTGGCTCCAGTTGACTCTTACTTCTGTATGCCTCTCTTTACCTCTTTTTTGTCAGGTAAGTTTGAGTGATCTAATCAAGAAAGTCTCTCAATAGTGGAAAACAAAAAGTGACCAAACATTTACAGAAGCGTCTCATGCATCTTACTGCCACAAATTACCACAATTTTTATCTGATTAAAAGACCAGATACTGCTCTATGTTTCTTCAGCAACGAGATTGTCCAACATAAAACAATAAAGATCTTGCAACTCTTGGATTTTCTTCCTCCTTCGATTGCACAGATTTGCTGTTGACTCTTCTGGGCTGTTTAAAAAAGAATGTTTCTCCCTGCATGAGAAAAAGTAGGCAATATCTCTTACCATCAAGAAGATAATGATAAACATTTTTTTGTAAAACATTATATAGCTGAAGGAAATCAGAACTGTGACTCTAGTAATGTGCAGTATTAGCAATTTTGTTTTTCTAAGTGTTTTAACTTTCTCCTTACTTATTGCATTTCTACAATCAAATTAAATGGGATTGTCACAATAATATCACCAAGTAGTAATGAGATACGAAACCCCCAAAAACATTATTTGTTCAATGTTACAACAATTAAAAAGCACTTAATTTTTCTTAGCCTTTGCTGGGCCCAGAAGACTCCTCAGGACATGGCCTTTCTCAGCAAAGCAAATCAACATTGTTTGTTAATAAAATAAGCTCTGGAACAAATTATCAAAAAACTTTCAGTAGTACTTCTCATTTATTTGCAGAACTCAGTTGGCAATTTACACTTCAGGAAAAACTGTTAGCATGCCCAAACACCACTATGCACAGACAGATGTGCATAATAAACAATATGTGCACAGGTTATACAAGTGGCAGTTTTTCAGGTGGAAGGAAGCTAAGATCACAGAATCATTAATGTTGGAAAAGACCTCTGAGATCATCAAGTCCAACCATCAACCCAACACCACCATGCCCACTAAACCAGGTCCAGAAGTGCCACATCCACACATTTTTTGTACACTTCCAGTGATGGTCACTCCATCACCACCCTGGGCAGCCCGTTCTAATGCTTGACCACACTCTCCGTAAAGACATTTTCCCTAATATTTAGTCTAAACCTCCCCTGGTGCAACTTGAGGCCATTTCCTCTCGTCCTATACCTAGTTACTTGGGAGAAGAGACCAACATCTACGTCACCACAACCCCCTTTCAGGTAGTTGCAGAGAGCGATAAGGTCTCCCCTCAGCCTCCTCTTCCCCAGACTGAACAACCCCAGTTCCCTCAGCTGCTCCTCAGAAGACTTGTGCTCCAGACCCCTCACCAGCTTCGTTGCCTTTCTTTGGACATGCTCTAGCACCTCTTGTCCTTCGTGTAGTGAGGGGCCCAAAACTGAACACAGGATTCAAGGTGCGGCCTCACCTGTGCCCAGTACTGGGGCACGATCACTGCCCTACTCCTGCTGGCCACACTAGTTCTGATACAGGCCAGGATGGCGTTGGCCACCTTGGCCACCTGGGCACTCCGCTGACTCATGTTCAGCCGGCTGTCAACCAGCACCCCCAGGTCCTTTTCCACCGGGCAGCTCTCCAGCCACTCATGCCAAAG